>NC_058404.1:139062010-139201658 GCF_002201575.2 Neomonachus schauinslandi
TAAAGATTTTATTTATTTATTTGACAGAGAGAGACACAGCGAGAGAGGGAACACAAGCAGGGGGAGTGGGAGAGGGAGAAGCAGGCTTCCCGCGGAGCAGGGAGCCCGATGCGGGGCTCGATCCCAGGACGCTGGGATCATGACCTGAGCCGAAGGCAGACGCTTAACGACTGAGCCACCCAGACACCCCGGTAAGTTCTATATTTCATTCAAACTGGAAAAATGATTGCAACAACAAACTGTGATAAACTGTGTATATATGGTTAATATTGAGAGCAACCACTAAAAAGCTATGTAAAAAGACACACTCAAAAACAATACTGATAAATCAAAATGAAATTCCAAAAAATGTTCAAGAAATACACAAGAACACAGGAAAAAGAATATAAGAAACAAAACCACAAACAAAACAAAAAGTAAAATGGCAGGCTTAAACCCTAACATACCAATATTGGCATTTTATACAAATGTCTTAAATATATTGATTAAAAGACAAAGACTGGAAGAGTGAATTAAACACCATGGACTAACTATACAAAATCTATAATAAACCTCTTCAACGATAACAATACAGGCCAGCTAGAAGTAAAAGAATGGAAAAAGAGAGATCATGCAACATTAATCAAAAGAAAACAGTAGTGGCTATATTAATAATAGATAAAACAGACTTCAGAGCAAAGAAATTACAAGAAACAGAGAAACATATTTTCTAGTGATAAGAGGGTAAATTGACCAAGAAGACATAACAATTCTAAATGCACCAAACAACAGAGCTGCTAATTACGTAAACCCCAAATAACTAGAACTGAAAGGAAAAATAAATTCAAAGGTATATTTGGAGACTCCAACACTGCTTTCTCAACAACTGATAAAAAAAACAGAGAGAAAATCAGCAAAGATACAGAAGAATTTAACACCATCAATAAACAAAATCTCCATGTTTATAGAACATTCGAACATTCGAGGCAACAACAGCAGAATACACATTTTTTCAAGTGCCTAAAAAATATATACCAAGATAGACTATATTCTGAGCCATAAAAAAAAAAATTTCAACAATTTAAAGAATTTTAATCATATGCAGTGTGTTCTCCAACAAAAGAATTAAACTAGAAGTCAATAAGAAGGATAATGGGAAAATCTACAAACACCTAGAACCAAACAACACACTTCTAAATAATAAATGGATAAAAGAGGAAGTCTCGAGAGAAATTAAAAACTACACTGAACTAAACATAAATGAAAACACAACATATCAATTTGTGGGAGACTGCTAATAGAGTGCTGAGGGAAAAATTTATAGCATAAACTGAACACAGTGGAAAACAGAAAAATTCTCAAATAAATCATTTAAGCTCCCACTTCAAGAACCTAGAAAAAGAAGACCAAAATAAACACTAAGGAAGTAGAGGATGGAAAAAGTAGAGAGCAGACATCAACGAAACTGGAATAGGATAAAGAAGCCAGAACAGACCCACACAAATATGCCCAACTGAGTTTTGACACAAATGTAAAAGTAATTTCATGCAAAAAAAAAAAAATCATCTTTTCAATAAATGACGTTAGAGAATTAGACATCCATAAACCAAAAAATGAAATTCGATCTAAGTCTCATTCCTTATACAAAAATTAGTTCAAAATGGATCACAGATTAAAATATAAAGCGTAGATATAAAACTTTTAGGAAAAAAAACAGGAGAAAATCTTGGGGATCTAGGATTAAACAAAGCGTTCTTAGACTTGACACCAAAAGTATAGTCCATTAAAAGGAAAAAATAACAAAAAGAATTTATCAAAATTAAAACGCTGCTCTGCAAAAAAACCATGTGATAAGGATGAAAAGAAAAGCTATGATCCAGGAGAAAACATTTATAAGCTACATATCTGACAAAGTACTAGTATGTAGAATACATAAAAAACTCTCATAACTCAAGAATCAGAAAAAAAAATCAAATTAGAAAATGGGCAAGACACAAAGAGGCATGCCAAGGAAGAGGACCTATAGGTGGCAAATCAGTACATGAAAAGAAGTCAGCATCATTAGCCAGTAGGAATGCCGTAAAACCACAATGAGATGTCATTATACACCTACAAAAAATGGCTAAAATAAATAGCAGTAATACCACTATATGCTGTCGAGGATGCAGAGACTCTGGATCACTCATACTTTCCTAGTAGGAATGTAAAATGGTACAGGCACCCTAAAAAGTTTGGCAGATTCTTAAAAAAAACTGAAATGTAATTACCATCTGACCCAGCAATTGCACTCCCAGCATTTATCCCAGAGAAATAAAAACTTACATTCACAGAACAATCTGGACACCAATGTTTATAACAGCTTTATTTCATAATAGCCAAAACAACCCAGATACCCTTCAATGGGTAAAAGATTAAATAAACTGTGATACATACATAGCATGAGTAACTACTAAGCAATAAAAAGAATTTTTGATGTATACAATAATCTCAGTGAAACTCCAGAGACATGCTGAGTGAAAAAAGTCAATCCCAAAAGTTACATATTTTATGATCCCATTCATATCACACTCTTGAACTGACAAAATTACAGAAATGAAGAACACATTAACAGTTGCCTCCCGTCATTAAGTAGAGAGTTGTGGTGAGAAGAGGGTATGACTATAAAAGGGCATTAGGAGGGATCCCTGTTGTGATGGAAATGTTCTATAGCTTGATTGTATCAATGTCAGTATCATGGCTATCATGCATTACAGTTTTGTTAAATGTTACCATTGAGGGAGATGAGAAATGGCATATGAGATCTTTGTATGATTTTTTACAATTGCAAGTGTAAATATCTCAAAATAAAAGTTTTAATTCAAGAACATTCACCAAAAGAACACTAAGGATGTTACCAGTCTTTATTATCAACGGAAAATTAAGAGATGCTTCTGGAAACCAATACAGGAACGCTAGTTTCTTTTTTCTACTTTTTTTGGGGGGGAGGAGTGTTGGAGGCCCACGTGGGGCTTGAACTGAGGACTCTGTGATCAAGACCTGAGTTGAGATCAAGAGTTAGATGCTCAACCAACTGAACCAGCCAGGTGCTCCCATGAACCCTAGTGTCTATATTCAGCTCCATCATTTGTCTCAGTTACTTGGGTTTTATCTCCGAATTTTGTCTCAACCAAACTCTTCTGCCAAATACCCAGTCCAATACTGTATTTCTACCTTATTGTGTTCCACATCTTCTTCCAATAATGCAATGTAATCTGGAAAGCAAACAAGAAATGTAGGTGTTTTTTAAGCATTTGTTAATCCTTTATCTTCAAGGGTACTATTCTTTTTAAAATCCAGGGTGCCTGGGTGGCTCAGTCGTTAAGCATCTGCTTTCGGCTCAGGTCATGGTCCCAGGGTCCTGGGATCGAGCCCCGCATCGGGCTCCCTGCTCCCGGGGAAGCCTGCTTCTCCCTCTCCCACTCCCCCTGCTTGTGTTCCCTCTCTTGCTGTGTCTCTCTCTGTCAAATAAATAAATAAAATCTTTAAAAAATAATAATAATAAAATAAAATAAAAATAAAAATAATAAAATCCAGTGAGTCGTGAGGACAGACCTGTCAGAATGAATACCAGACCATGAGAAGCCAGTACTTTCTCACAGGCAGTGCTGTGATGGTATATATTTAACAAACAGCTTTGGGGGGAATGGTAGAGGATTTTGTAGAGTTTGCCAACTTGTGAATATTCCTGCCATGTTCTATTTCAAGCTACCAGTGACCTTGGGAAAAGCTATGCACAATTGGCTCTTGTGAGTATATGGTAATAAAGACCAAAAAATGAATAGTAAACTTCCTAAGATTTTGACCCGCAAGCCTTAAAACTTGGTGGTGAAATTAGCAGGTTTTTGTGAATTGAAATAAACTTATATGGTATTAAGTAAACAAGAAGGCCACGAGACTGAGGTGGTGCTTATGCCTGGATGGCCTACATAAACAAACCAAAACCTAAGCCTGTAAATGCCTTACAGTTATAACACAAAACACCATGGGCAACCAATCCTAAACAGCCAACTAGCCTTTAAGCTATAGCCAAATAGTTTCCTTTCTTTGTATCTGCACCTTCTCTGTATAAGTCTTTCCCTTAGCTCCTTGTCTGAGGAGAGTTCTGAATCACTTCTAGTTTGGCACTGCTGGATTCAAATTGATTTTTGCTCAAGTAAACTCTTAAAATTTTGTATATGCCTCAGTTTATCTTTTAACAGTGGTCACTCAAAATTGGTCACATTTCTTCCTAAGTATCACACATTTAGTAGCCTCAAATGATTGAAGGTAGGTCCATGTTAAGAGTATCCTTCTCTACAACTGACTAACAAAGTATGGAAAATATGAAAAACAAAATTAGCTTCACATTGAATTCTACCACATGTATATAAACATCTACAGCAAGGAGGCACAAACCCAGTTCTTTAAGCTAGATGATGTCCTCACGTGCCCCTGGGTTCTCCAACAAGGGCCTATATTACACATGGATTCAGAGATAAAAAACATAGCATTCTGGAGGCAGGATTAGCAGCTTTGAGTATCTACAGTGGATCATGAAATGGCCCCTCTTTTTTTGTTGTTGTTTAATTTTATTTTATTATGTTATGTTAATCACCATACATTACATCATTAGTTTTTGATGTAGTGTTCCATGATTCACTGTTTGTGTATAACACCCAGTGCTCCACGCAGAACGTGCCCTCTTTAATACCCATCACCAGGCTAACCCATCCTCCCACCCCCCTCCCCTCTAGAACCCTCAGTTTGTTTTTCAGAGTCCATCATCTCTCATGGTTCGTCTCCCCCTCCAATTTCCCCCTCTTCATTTTTCCCTTCCTACTATTTTTTTTTTTAACATGGCCCCACTTTTAAGTGGTAGGATAAAAGGACTGAAGGAAAGTCTACATATCTCTATTAGTCCAGCGGGATTATGCTGCTGGATGCTCCTAATTTTTCTGCCCCAGCCATGCAAAAGTGGTGATGCCTGTACAGTTTCTATCCAACCCACATATCTTGAAAGCTCCTATTTCATCAATGTAAAACTACGTCTAACATCATTTATATTAGTTAATAAACCCTCTCTTGCAGATTCAGATAACTGTCTCTTTCAGATGTTAACTTCCCATAGCCTGTGGATTGCTTATTAGGTCATTTCAAATGTTAACAGATGTAGATTAAAAATAATTTCATATACATAACACACTTTCCATGCGTAAGTATTTAAAAGTGTTTTTAAAAAAGAGACAACAGGACCAAAATGGAGTCATTTGTGCTAAGCCTCATGTCACCAAACTGAGACTTAATACCTAATTTAATTAGTCTCATACTCCCCCAAGAATGGACCCTTAAACCAGTCAATCTGGAATTTCCTGGTCAGCACTAGTGAGGTAATCAATCTGCTTGATAGATCCCTCCCATCCCCCAAAGAAAGATGACCTTGCTCTTTGCTAGTATGACTTCTGTGTCATTCCTCCTTCCATCTAGGTCTTTCATTTTCTATAGCTCTTCTAAGCTCCTTCTATTTGCTAGATGGGCTGCTGCTAGATTCATAAATCACTGAATAAAGCCAATAAGATCTCTAAAATTTACTCAATTAAATTTTGGTTTTTTAACAAAAGTGACTGATAGGTATAACAAAAATCACTTTTTTAGATCTGTTGCAATATTTTACAGCCTACTATTTCTATGATTAAGAAGCATTCCAGGCTCATCTTCCTGAAAATTCTGATTTAGTAGGACTGAGGGACCCAAGAACCTACCTTAGTAAGGGGCCCTCCCAGAAGATTCTTACAAGCAGGCAAGCTTGGAAAATCCCACATTATTCCTACAGAGATTCCTACACTGAATCTCTGAAAATTCTAACATATATGTAACCAAAACTCTAACATATATGTAACCTAAATTCAAACATTCTAGCTTTTAGATTCACTTTTTCTTTTCTATGAGGATGAAGAACAGCAGATATTCTCATTTTCATATTCTCTACCTTTTGGAAAATTGTTAGAGAACTCTGTACCCCAATATAAGGAAAATATCCACAGTCTTCCAGAAAACATAGCAAACCATAATGTAATGATTATATTAAAAATAAATGGATAATAGGAATAACATCTGCTTTCCTCCCATAATTCCCTTCAAAAAGATAATTGAAATAATTTCTATTAAATAAGCAATAGCCTGTTCAGGGGAATAAATGTAGAAATAGTATGTTAAATGTCAAACTAATATTTTTAAAAAGTCAAATTAAAAAAAAAAAACTAAAAGCTCTAGGAACTCTGTTAAACTGTCTTTGGTAATATAAGGCAGAAATAATAATTTTTCCTCTACTCCTCTAGGTTCTTGGTTGAAACCCTACTATAATAAATGACAGAATAACAGGAGAAAAACAAGCCCAAGTTTAGTATCATGTAAACCTGCTATTTACATGAGAGATACCCAGGAAAACTGAGTACACTCCCAAAATGGCCCAAGCCACCACCTTAAATACCACCTCCAGCTAAAGACAAAAAAGGTGTTGGGCATGGGGGAAGCCAGTTATGGTAGATTATCAGGCAAAATAAAACAAGGGTATGGTCATTATGCAGATTTAGGTCGTTGCTTTCTCACTGATATAAGTCTCTAGAGGTTTTGTCAACCTCTTCTTCCTGTTACAAACAGGGGAGACACCCTTACAAATGGAGGTTGCCCTTAAAAATGATAAAGTCCCATACAAAAGGGTAACTTCTACTTCGCTTTCAGAGCTTTTCATCTGCTGTTTTCTTAAAAAACAACCAGCGCAAGATAATTCTTACACCCAAAGGGCATATTTTGAGTGGCAAATTCTGTTCCCCTTTAGTGGTCAATTTTATTAAATACAGTGATGTTATCAAAATGTTAGTATACAAAGTTGTTGACTAAATAATCCCCTTCTGTGTACTTGGCCAAAAAACCTAACTTCATCTATAAATTTAAACACACACACACACACACACAAGCATTTCTAGTGAGACCAACTTTCATCAAGATTGTTTACCAGATTTTTTCACTTTAACCTGATATCTGCTATTTTTACACAAGACTATAATCATTCCCCAGTGTAAAATCACTCCCCAGGCCATTCAGTGGCTTAATTGGCAACACTGCCCTTTTACTAACAACTGCACGATAAAGTAAATGTTTTTTAACAGTGAATATGTAACAAGGCAACCTGTGATTAAAATTCAATACATTATCTCTTTGGAATTTTATTACTGCAGGTGCAGAACAAAACTGTTCAGAGGCTTGCTAAGGGCAAGGTTCCCTTTCACTGAAAACAATTCTATTTATACACCTGTGTTTACAAAGATTCTAAGTGAAAAGACCTAGGAACAGAAAATGGAATAAGAAAGTACCACTAAACATTACCTTCACAGAAGCATGAATCAGTCCTTCCCTAAGGAAAGTGTAAAAGGAGATCTCAAAATGGAACAAGCAACTCTAGCTAAGAAGAATCTCCATGAAAAAAGGGTCGGGAAGCCATTAAAGGAGAGGAAGGATTTTTGCACATCCTCATTGAAAGAACTATGAACTTTTTGAACTTCCAAGCCAGCAACAAAGCCCTCAGCCTGGACTTGGCATCCTCCTCACTCACCATGGCAACTGAATCATCTGCATTCTTCATTTCTAAAGGAGCCAATTCAGTTTAACAAGCTTCAATCCCTCATTTGCATATAAACCCAACCAATCCCCACTAAATTAATTTCAGTCCCTGTTTTGCACAGAGGATCTAAATGAGAACTACACTCGCACTGGTTAATCTTAATAACTCTGCCCCCTCTCTGCCTTCCTCAGAACACAATTGGGTTTCTACCTGAATCTGTCTCCCGAATTGCAATTCTAACCACCCCCCAAAAAAGGCCCCCTTCCTTAAATTTCCAGTGATTCCTTTCTTGACTGATAAAAGGAAGGGGTGAGAATAATCCTTGATTTAGCAAAGCTATCCCCAGAATTACACATGCTCTCAGAAGTTTATATGTACTAACAAATGTGTTAGATTATATGGGGAAAATATATTTTATCATTCTCCCAATGGAGAAATAGTTACCAGGAGCAAGAGCTAAGAATTTGCTCTGTCATTTCTTATACACTTATCCCTTTCAATTCAAACAGGTATGTATTAAGTATCTATTATTCATTCAACAAATATTTATTGAGTGCCTCCTAGATGTGCTGAGTATACAATGTGAAAAACGATGTGAGAAATTATGGGCCTGGCCTTGCAAGAGATAAAGAATGAATGACTAACAAATAGGAATACTGAGGAGAGCTTACAATCCAATTATATTAGAAAGCATACTGTATATTAGCTATCCAGAGTAACACAAAGTGCTATAAGAATTCAAAGATGAGGAGGAGAGGTACGCTGATGCAGTAAAGACTTGTAGAGTGTCTTCCCTAAGCCTGACACTGCTCTATGTCAGCCGACTTGTTTAAATCTTTTTTTTTCTAATTTAGAAATTTAAACACCCAAGGAGAGAGAGTAGTATATTAAATCCCAAGCACCCTTCACTCAGCTTCCATAATATTCAATGTTTTTTGTCAATCATTTTATCTACCATCTCCCATTCTTCCCCACCCCTCAAGTATTTTGAAGGTAATCCCACACATCTTATAATTTCATACTTATCTGGAATAGATACAGACATAGAACACATGGACCAATACACATACAATACTATTATCACCCATAAAAATGTATTTTTATAAAACTGAAATTCTGAAAATAATTTAAAATAAAATTCCCTTTTACCATACAATCCTATCTTCTTGTAAATGACTTTTAGCTACTTAGTTTAATGTCATATTCTATATGGACTTTATTATGGAATTTAGTTTACTTTCCAGTTTCTCAAAACCCTTTTCAATCTTTATGTGTTGACACAACAGTGTCCCAGATCTGGCAGAGATATCCAAGTTGTTTAATACTGTTTAGTTCCACACAGGGAAAGAGAAGGCATTCCTCCCCATACCTCCACCACCTCTTTAGGTGTCCATGTCATCCACGTCCATACCCAGTGTCTTACGTGGCTTCTAAGTCTTCAGCCCATTGAGAGAGGTACTGTCCCCCACAAGTAGATGGTGCTGAACAGTCTCCAGGACCAGATGGCACCATTCCTTCTGGACAAACCCTGGACAAAGTGCTGGTTCTGCCGGGCTGCCCCTAGAGTATACAGCACCCCTGTCATACAAATTATTTGATTAAATAATGTATTAAAAAATTCATGAGCCTATATGATGTCTAGTGATTGAATGCAATTTAGTATAATGGGTAAAGAAGATGTATTTTAAGTTGTTGTTTTGTTTTAACCAATTAGTGCATGACAATTCCTCCGAAGTCTAGGAATCATCTCTTCTTGAATAGATCCAGGAACTATCTCTTCGTGTTCTTTGTTATCAAGTATGCTATTGTTGGTTAAATTCTTTTTCCTATCCCCTTCAGCAAGGAAAAGGTGGCAATAGTATTATTACTCCTAATTCCATGGCTCTTCAGAAGTTGTTTGTATTGAAACAATACAGATCTTCTTGTCTCTGCATTTCTCTAATACCAGTTCTTTCATGCTGATTATATCATTCCCTGAGAAACTGCCTCATCCCTGGTGCTACCATGAATGCTGCCATCCACTGACCCTAAAAAGATGTGCTTTACTGATGATAACCACAAAAACAACTCTTATCCAGAGCATGCAGGGAAGTGTAAATGATAATTCCTTTTCTGATCAGGTTTAATTTATCTTTGGCATTTTGTGACAGAGAACAAACAACTCTTTACACTATAATCACTGCATTGCTAGAATGTGGTCACCGAGGTTAGGACAAGGGCCGTGGGCAGAGAGAGAAGAGTCCCACTGGAGCAAGGAATGTCCCTCTGTCTTCCGACATGCCATAAGACTAATCAGGAGACCATGCATCCACATAGGTCAGAGACAAGAGAGGGTATCAATCAGGAGAAACCACTGATACCGAAAAAAATAGTTTCTAAAGTCCGCAAAGAGCATGGGCATGGCCGCCCCAGAGGACTGCCTTCAGAGGTGGGGGTGGACATCCTGGAGGTCAGCAGTTGGTGGGGGGAGCAGTCACCCGATGCTAGGGTGCTGTAGCCTGGAGGCAGCAACACAGCTGGAGCACACAAGAGATGGCCTGCACAAGCAGATCAAACCCAAGGGTCAGTCAAGTCTCCCATAGCCCTAAATTCATTCATTGTCCTATATGGGTGTCACCCATAATCTATGTGGCAGGACTTAACCAGCACCCAGCAGAGAAAGAAATACTGCACCAGTCAGAAGAGGGATCTGCTCACCAGACTGCCTCCTAGAACTCCAGTCCAAACACAGGCTAAAGTGATCCCAAAAGTACAAATCCCATAGTTCCCAGGACATCTGATTGGCTTCATGTGCAAGGCGGAGGGTCAGAGAGCTCCCCCAGGGGGAGAAACAGGGACTGGACCCCACACAAGAACTCACCAAGCACTGGTCTTAGTAGGTGCCAAGAACCAGAGGGGGACTTAGAATATTTAAGGAAAGGGCTTATGCCAACCAAATTTAGCTGGGTGCCCTATATTTTTATTTGCTAAATCTGACAATCCCAGCTATCAGGTTTTACTCATTTCAGGCATACCTAATAGTCCATTTAGTATACCACGGTTTGTCCATTACTAAATCTGAATAATTTTTTTGGTCATCTAGAATATTTTTTTTTTTTGATGGTCTGAATGCTTTTCATTGAATTTGATCCCAGAAGCTCTGAGATTCTGACTACTGTAATCCTGTTTTCAATTTTTCAGGGTTCCTTTACTCCTTCTCTTTAATTTATTCAGCAAATATTTTCTGAGAACCTATTCTTGCCTGGCACTGGGATCTCTTCTTTTTCTACTGTTTTCTGACTTATTTTCTCCCCCCCCCCCCCCCGCCAGTTTTATTGAGATGTAACTGACACACAGCTTTGTATAAATTTAAGGTATACAGTGTAATGGCTTGACCTTCATATACTGTGAAATGATTATCACAGTAAGTTTAACGAATACCCATCATCTCACATAGATACAAAGAAAGAGGGGGAAAAACATTTTTTCCTTGTGATGAGAACTCTGAGGATTTATTCTCTTAACAACTGTCAAATACACCATATAGCAAGCAGTGTTACTACAGTCACCATGCTGCACATTACATCCCCAGGACTTATTTATCTTATAACTGTAAGTTTCCACCTTTTGACCACCTTCCTCCAATTATTCCTACCCTAAACCCCTGCCTCAGGTAACCACAAATCTGATCTCTTTTTCACTTAGTTTAGGGGTTTTTTTTTCTTTCTTTCCTTTTCTTTAGATTCCACAGATAAGTGAGATCATGCAGTATTTGTGTTTCTCTCTCTGCCTTATTTCACCTAGCAAGGTGCCCTTGAGATCCATCTATATTGTTGTAAATGGCGGGATTTCCTTCCCTTTTTTTTGGCTGAATAAATACTCCATTGTGTGTGTGTGCGTGTGTGTGTGTGTGTATGTATACATATAGTGTATATATACCACTTTTCTTTATCCATTTATCTGTTGATGGACACTTAGGTTGTTTCCATGTCTTGCCTACTGTAAATAATGCTGTTATAAATGTGGGAGTACCGATTTCTCTTCAACATAGTCTTATTTCCTTTGGATATATTCTTAGAAATAGAATTGCTGGATAATAGGGTTTTTTTTTTTTCACTTTTTTGAGACCATATTGTTGCCCATAGTGGCTATACCAATTTACATTCCCACTGACAATACATAAGGGTTCCCTTTTTTCCATATCCTCGTCAGCATTTATCTCTTGTCTTTTTGATGATAGGCATTCTAACAGATATGAGGTGATATCTCATTGTGGTTTTGATTTGTATTTCCCTTATTAGTGAGGTTGAGCACCTTTTCCTGTACCTGTTGGCCATTTGAATATCTTCTCTGGAAAAATGCCTGTTCAGGTACTTTGTCCATTTTTCTTAAAGGAAGCTCTACATCCAACGTGGAGCTTGAATTCACAGCCCTGAGATCAAGAGTCACATGCTTTAACCGACTGAGCCAGCCAGACACCCCTCCTTTGCCTATTTTTAACTGGATTATTTGTGGGGGTTCTTTTTGCTATTGAGGTGTATAAGCTCCTTATACTTCTTGGATATTAATCCCTTATGAGATATATGATTTGCAAATGTTTTTTTCCCATTCCGTAGGCTGTCCTTTCATTTTGTTGATCATTTCCATTGCTATGCAAAAGCATTTTAGTTCAATGTAGTCTCACTTGTTTTTGATTTTGTTACTTGTGCTTTATGTACCGTATCGTTGCCAAGACCCGTATCAAGAAGCTTTTTTTCCAACGTTTTCTTCTAAGAATCTTGTGGTTTCTGCTTACATTTAAGTCTTTAATCCATTTTAAGTTCTTTTTGTGTGTGGTGTAAGACAGGAGTCGAGTTTTGTGCTTTTACATGTGAATATCCAATTTTCCCAGAACCGTTTATGGAAGAGATTGTCTTTTCTCCATTGAGTATTCTTGGCTACCTGGTCAAGTATTAGTGGACCATATAGAATACTTCTGAAAATAATGGTTTCAAGAAAGGCACGTAGGTAAGAATGCTTTCCAAACTTTGGCGTATGTGCATATTTAAATTGTTCTTTACATACAAATGGCAGTTTGGGTTTCACAGAAATGACTGTGAGGCCTATCTTGTATACATTTTTATAGAGAGAACCTGCTTTTCCTGCCTGGATCCTTATACTGTACATGCATGCCAGACAAACATACTGATCATCTACGAATACTTTATTCTATTTAATTATTTACAGGGCCACGGCAGGGTACTGGCTGCCTGAAAACTGTCTTACTCATTATTGAACCCACAGAGCACAGTCCTGGCACAGGACACTTACTCAATAAAAAGTGGTTAAATAAATAAATCAGTTAACTCCACTTAAAGAAAAAATAACACAATGAAGAAAAGCAGGAAGTTGAAAAAGTGCAAGGCCCTGCAAATCTCTTCTGTAAGGAACTTAGGATCTCTAAGTGAATGTCCTGGGAGATGCACTTAGAAATGCAACTCACTGCCATGGTGTGAAGGGCTAAACTGATGTTTTATTTTGTTTTTAATTTGGATAGCACTGGAAAAGGCAGTACTTTTAGATTAGTAAGGGAAATTACTTATTTCTTAAACAAAAGAGACCTGTTCCCCATCAGGTATGTTACGCTGACAACTTTACAGGACTCTGAGTGATGGTGCACAGTTATAAGCACACAATCTGTCACTGAATTCTCTGTCTCTTCAAGCCTTGGCCAAGTTTAAGGAAGGCAACATTTTTTTTTCACTCTCTTAGTATTTAGGGAACAAATCACATGCTCTTCCATAATTGCACACCAGCCCTTAGGACTGCTGACTTAACATTTTTGTATTTATCTCATTAAGATGGGGGAAAAAAAACTTTAACATTCACTTCTCTAAGTTCTACTAATGAATGGCCTCTTAGCAAACTATTCTAAATGATTATTTCTAAGGCATGGAGATCATAATCTCTAAAATTAATTTATATACAAAATTTAGTTTCCAAAAACCCTTCTGTATGTGGTGACATTCTTTGAAATGCTGGGATAAAGTAGAAAGATGAGAAGAGCGGATTTGTTATGTTTTATTGTTTTTGTGTAAAAGATGCCTTTGAGAATTAGATCAGAACTACTGATTTACCCACAGCAAGATCTGCACATAGTATCATGGACTTCCCAAACCCTCTAAAGTCCATAAATAGAGTCCCCTCTCCAAGGAGTTTGGGGAACCCAGGCCCAAAACCTGATTTGGGCTATATTAAATTATCTTCTATTGTTTTTTTTCCCCTACCTACTTATCTTTCTTATCTGAACATCTTAAGTAAGGGGAAGACAAGACAGAGGGAAATAAAAATTCAGGGGACTATAAATAATCAGTAAGCGCTAATTTAGAAAGCTGCTGGACTAAGACCACAAAATGTCATAAAGTAGGTATGTTGGTTTCCTAATTTCTCAACATAGAAATCAGCTTGAATTTAAACTGGTTTAAAATCTAATTTTAGTTATTTATTCCACAAATGCTTACAACAATCTACAAAGTACCAGGCTACGGATTATGAGGAAAGCAAAAGGACTAAAACACAATCTGTGTCCTCAGGGAGACTATAATCTAATAGAAGCTCTAAAAGCCTGACATAAGTAATGATAACCAAAATGGAATGTGACTGGTCATGTGAAAAACACAGATAATACAATACATCATGAGAGCCCAGAAGAAGAAGAAAATAGGGCTATCATGGGATCTCCAAGAAAGATTTCATGAAATGTTTCAGCTGGGCTTTAAATGACGGATAGGATTATATATGAGGAGTTGTTTTTTTTTTTTTTTAAGATTTTATTTATTTATTTGAGACAGAGAGAATGAGAGAGACAGAGAGCATGAGAGGGAGGAGGGTCAGAGGGAGAAGCAGACTCCCCGCCGAGCAGGGAGCCCGATGCGGGACTCGATCCCAGGACCCTGGGATCATGACCTGAGCCGAAGGCAGACGCCCAACCATCTGAGCCACCCAGGCGCCCCTATATATGAGGAGATTAAGAAAATGGTCATCCTAGTGACAAGAACAAAACAGTGCCTAGCAGGAAGAAGGCCCCAACACATAATGATTCAACAAATGAACAAAGGGATATGCAAAGGCAAAGAGCAGGGCAATCCAAGGCCTGCATGAAGGCACGAGAAGCAGTTTATTTTGGTGAAAGTAAATATGAAGGGGAGTTGGTGAGGAATTAGATAGAAAAATAGGCTGGAGCAATGAGTGAGAGAAAGCTATTAAAGGGTTTTGAGCTAGAAAGAAACAAAATTAGAGCTGCATTTTGGGAAAAGAGAACAGAACATGAAATTTAAGGGCATAGCCAAGGTATTGTGGGGCACATCATCACCACCCGGACAAAACCTCCCTACATTACAACGTATCACCCTGCATCTTGAGCGCAAAGCACTGGAAACACCCTCAACATGATGGAACATGAAATAGGATTGGATTTCCAATTGCCACGCAATTGTGAATCTAATTCTTCTGTAATAGTAATGACTTATTCTTGTCAAAATATAAATAAAATATACTGAGTACCTCCTCCAGGAAAAAGCCACCACTACAATATCAGAGCATTTATCCTGAACTCACATCCCAGAATGGGGCTATTTTACTGCTGGTGAACTATTGTGATAGAACTCTTGCCCCAGGGCCTTCTTTTTCTGAATGTCAACGTTATGGGCCTTTATCAAATCCCCAGACTTCAACATCTACGCATGGGAGCTCATTATAAATTAATTTTTAAGTCAATAATTATAAAACAATGACGCAATTTATAAAATATCTTTATTATATGGTTTGCTCATTACAATAGCATCTTTTGAGAATTCTCATTTTATTCAAAACAATAATTGGTAGAATGAAGTTAATGGAAAGACCTTAAAATGTTATAAAGAAAGTTGCTATATTTCTTTTATTTCCGATGGGCAAAAATGTGTAGTTTTACAATTCCAGACAAATAAGTAGCCCTGCCATTTATACATATGGTGAGAGTCTATATTATCTCTACTTTTAACACATTTTCAGCCAAATGTCCTCAATTATAAACTTTTAAGGAAAGAACAGTAGGTCCCTTGTCAAAACAAAACCTAACTAAAATAAAATAATGTAAAAATAAAAATAATATGTATAAAGTAAATTACAATCAGAACACGGAGTCTTAACAAATTTGTGATGTAACAAAACCAAAATTTTAAATGGCAAAGTCAAATAGACCATTATAAAGACAACCCATAATTAAGATTCTTCTGATAGAACTTTTTAATAACCCTGGGGTGTTAGGGTTCCTAAAATACAGGTATCCCCTGGTTTTCTAGCATTTATACTAATGAAAATATGTACTTGCTTTCAGCAACTTTTTGAGAAAGGAATGTCTTTGGAAAACCAATAGAATGAGACAGGCCACAGACTGGGAGAAAATATTTGCAAAAAACGCATCTGATAAAAGACTGTTTTCGAAAACATACACACAACTCTTAAAACTAAATGCAAGAAAACAAATGGCCTGATTTGCAAAATGAGCCAAAGACCTTAACAGATACCTCACCAAAAAAGAAATACAGATGGAAAATAAACATATGAAAAGATGTTCTACATCAATCTGTCATCAGGGAAATCCACGTTAAAACAACAGTGAGAGGGGCGCCTGGGTGGCTCAGTCACTAAGCATCTGCCTTCGGCGCAGGTCATGATCCCAGGGCCCTGGGATCAAGCCCCACATCGGGCTCCCTGCTCCGTGGGAGGCCTGCTTCCCCCTCTCCCACTCCCTCTGCTTGTGTTCCCTCTCTCACTTGTGTCTCTCTCTGTCAAATAAATAAATAAAATCTTAAAAAAATAAAAATAAATAAATAAATAAACAGTGAGAGACAGCTCTACACCTATTAGAATGGCCAAAATTCAAAACACTGACAACACTGAATGCTGATGAGGATGTGGAGCAACAGGAACTCTCATTCATTGCTCGTAGGAATGCGAAATGGCACAGCTACTCTGAAATATAGTTTGGCAGTTTTTTACAAAATTTAACATATCCTTACCATATGATCCAGCAGTTGTACTCCTTGTTATTTACACAAAGGAGTTGAAAACTTAGGTCCACACCAAAACATGCACATGGATATTTATAACAGTTTTATTCATAATTGTCAAAACTTGGAAGCAACTAAAATGTCCTTTAGTAGATAAGTGAATCAACAAACAAACTGGCACATCCAGACAATGGAATGAAAAGACATGAAGGAAACTTAAATGCGTATTACATAGTGAGAGAGGCCAATCTGAAAAGACTACATACTGTATGATTATAATGATGTGATGTTCTGTCCTGTAAGCGGCAAAACTACAGACACAGCAAAAAGATCGGTGGTGGCCAGGAGTTTAGGGAGAAGAATAAATAGGCAGAACACAAAGATTTTTAGGGCAGTGAAAATACTCTGTATGACTATAATGATGGATACATGCCATTATAGTTTTGTCCAAACCCACAGAATGAACAACATCAGAAGTGAACCATAATGTAAACTACAAATTTGGGGTGATTATGAGATGTCAATGTAGGTTCATCAATTGTCCCATTTCTTGTATGTTATCTAATATATTGGCATAAAATTTTTCAAAATATTCTCTTACACTCCTTTGTATTTTTGTGGTTATCAGTTGTTACTTCTCCTTCATTCTGATTTTGTCAGGATGAGTCTGGCTAAAAGTTTATTAATTTTATCTTTTCAAATAGCAGCTCCTAATTTCATTGACTGGTTCCATAGTTTTTTGGGTTTGTTTGTTTGTTTTAGTCTCTATTTATTTCTGCCCTAATCTTATTTCCTTTCTTCTACTGGCTTTGGTCTTTGTTCTTTTTTAGCTCCTTTAGGTGTAAGGTTAAATTGTTTGAGATTTTTTTTTATTTCTTGAGGTAGATCTATATTACTATAATCTTCATTATGTAGTATCCTTCCCAGTCTCTTGTTACAGTCTTTGTTTTAAAGTCTATTTGTTGGGGTGCCTGGGTGGCTCAGTTGGTTAAGCGACTGCCTTTGGCTCAGGTCATGATCCTAGAGTCCCGGGATTGAGTGCCGCATCAGGCTCCCTGCTCAGCAGGGAGTCTGCTTCTCCCTCTGACCCTCCCCCCCTCATGTGCTCTCTCTCTCAAATGAATAAATAAATAAAATCTTAAAAAAAAAAAGTCTACTTGTTCTGATATAACTATCACTACCCCAGCTTTCTTTTTGCTTCCATTTGCATGGTAAATGTTTTTTCATTCCTTCATTTTCCATCTGCACACATCTTCAGGTCTGAAATGAATCTCTTGTAGGCAGTATATAGATGAGTCTTATTTGTTATTCATTCAGTCACCCTATTTCTTTTGATTGGAGCGTTTAGTCCATTTACATTTAAAGTAATTTTTGATAGGTATATACTTATTGCATTTCTGTTACTGTTACTTGTTTTAGGGTTATTTTTGCAGTTCTTCTCTGTTCCTTTCTTCTCTTGTTCTCTTCCCTTTTAGTTTATTCTTTAAGGTTTATTTATTTATTTGAAAGAGAGAGTGTGGCATGCAAGCAAGAGATGGGCAGGGGAAGACGGAGAGAATCCTCAAGCAGATTCCCTGCTGACCATGGAAGGAAGGCTTGATCTCAGGATCCTGAGATCATGACCTGAGCTGAAACCATGAGTCAGATGTTTAACCGACTGAGCCACCCAGGCACACTCCCCCCCATTTTCTTTGGTAAGATTTAATTTATTTTAGAGAGAGAGAGCATGTATCCCTTAAATTTGATGGCTTTCTTAAGTGTTATATGCTTGGATTCCTTTCTCTTTACTTTTTGTGTATCTATTACAGATTTTTAATTTGTGGTTATAATTAAATTCATATATAACATCTTATGTGTATAACAGTCTATATAGAGTTGATGGTCGCTTAAGTTTGAACCCATTCTAAAAGCACTAAATTTTACCCCACACTCATTTTATGTATATGATGTCATACTTTACACCCTTTTATTTTGTAAATCCCTTAAACTGATTTTTACAGATATAATTGTGATTTTACTGCTCTTGTGCTTTAACTTCCATATTGGTATTATAAGTGATTAATCTACTATTTTTATTATATGTTTGCATTTACCTGTGAAATTTTTTCCTTTCCTAATTTTCTTAATCCTGATTATGGCCTTTTCTTTCCACTCAAAGAATTCCCTTTACTGTTTCTTGTATGAGTGGTTTAGTGGTGATGAACTCCTTTAACTTGTGTTCATTTGGGAAACTCTTGATCTCACCTACTCTGAATGATAACCTTGTGGAGTATTTTGGTTGCAGGTTTTTCTTTTCAGTACTTTGAATATATTGTAACATCCCATTCTAGCCTGCAAAATTTCTGATAAAAAAATCAGCTGATAGCCTTATGGGGGTCTCCCTTGTATATAACTGTTCTCTTTTCTCTTGCTGCTTTTAAAATTCTCTCTTAACCACTTTTTTCCCATTTTAATTACTATGTGTCTTGGTGAGGACTTTCTTGAGGCTCTCTGTGTTTCCTGGATCTGGATGTCTGTTTTCTTCCCTAGATTAGGGAACTCTTTAGCTATTACTTCTTCAAATAAATTTTCTGCTCCCTTCTTTCTCTCTTTTCCTCCTGAGAAGCTTAAAATGTGAATATTTTTATGCTTGATGATGTTACTGAGTTAACCTATTCTCATTTTTTATTATTCTTTTTTCTTTTTCCTGTTTAGTTTGGTTGCTTTCCATTACCCTATCTTCCAGGTCACTGACATGTTCTGCCCCCCACCCCCAAATCTGCTATTCATTCCCTCTAGTGTATTTTTGTATTTTGATTACTTAGTTCTTCATCTCCACCCCTGGTTCTTTTTATATTTTCTATGTCTTTGTTGAAGGTCTCACTGAGATCCTCCACTCTTTGCTCAAGTCCAGTGAGTATCTTTATGACTATTACTTTAAATTCTTTATCAGCCATATTGCTTACCTCTGTTTCATTTAGCTCTTCTGCTATGGTTTTGTCCTGTTCTTTCATTTGGAACATATTCCCTTGTCTCATTTTTTTCCTAACCTGTGGTGAAAAACTGAGAGCTCTTCCTCTAAGATCTGGAAAAAGTCAAGGATGTCCATTCTCACCACTTTTATTCAACATAGTAATGGAAGGCCTAGCCACAGCAATCGGACAAGAAAAAAAAAGGCATCCATATTGGTAAAGAAGTAAAACTTGCACTATTTGCAGAAGACATGATACTATATATAAAATACCCTAAAGGTGCCACCAAAAACTGCTAGAACTGATAAGTGAATTTAGTAAAGTTGCAGGATACAAAGTTATTATACAGAAATCTGTTGCATTTCTATACACTAACAATGAAGTAGCAGAAAGAAAAATTAAGAAAACAATCCCATTTACAATTGCACCAAAAATAATACCTACAAATAAAATTAATCAAGGAGGTGAAAGACTCGTACTCTGAAAACTATAAAACATCGACAAAAGAAACTGAAGACAACTGACACAAAGAAGTAAAAAGATATTCCATGCTTATGGATTGGAAGAACAAATACTGCTAAAGTGTCCATACTACCCAAAGCAATCTACAAATTTAATGCAATCCCTATCAAAAGAGCAACAGCATTTTTCACAGAGCGAGAATAATACTAAAATTTGCATGGAACCACAAAAGACCTCAAACAGCCAAAGCAATCTTGAGAAAGACAAACAAAACTGGAGGTAACACAATCCCAGATTTCAAGATACACTACAAAGCTGTAGTAATCAAAATTGTATGGAAATAGCACAAAAACAGACATATAGATCAATAGAACAGAATAGAAAGCTCAGAAATAAACCCACACTTATATGGTCAATTAATCTTTGATAAAGGAGGCAAGAATATGCAATGAGAAAGACAGTCTCTTCAACAAATGGTGTTGGGAAAACTGAACAGCTACATGCAAAAGAATAAAATTGGACCACTTTCTTACAGCGTACACAAAAATAAACTCAAAATGAATTAAGGACATAGATGTGAGATCTGAAACTAAAATACTCCTGAACGAAAACATAGGCAATAATTTCTTTGACATTGACCATAGAAACATTTTTCTAGTTATGACTCAGTGAAACAAAAGCAAAATTAAGCTATTGGAACTATATCAAAATCAAAAGGTTTTGCACAGTGAAGGAAACCATCAAACAAAACAAAAAATAACCTACTGAGTGGAAGAAGATATATGCAAATGATGTATCTGGTAAGGGGTTAATACCCAAAATATATAAAGAACTTACACAACTCAACACCTCCTGCAAATGGTGCATCATGAGACCCAACTCTAAAAATGGGCTTCTGTTCCTTCCATCCAGAATCTCTAAGGCCTCCACTCTCCACAGTTCTCCAGTATCTTAGTCCCTTCATTGTCCCAGATTTTCCGCCCTCTAGCTTCACTTTTTTTTTTTTTTAAAGATTTTTATTTATTTATTTGACAGAGAGAGAGACAGCGAGAGCAGGAACACAAGCAGGGGGAGTGGGAGAGGGAGAAGCAGGCTTCCTGCCGAGCAGGGAGCCCGATGTGGGACTCGATCCCAGGACCCTGGGATCATGACCCGAGCCGAAGGCAGACGCTTAACGACTGAGCCACCCAGGCGCCCCTCTATTTTCACTCTTATAGAGGGAGTTTCAGCCTCAGAAGTCTATGAGTACAAACAGGGTCAGTACAAACAGGGTTTTACTAAAGTAAATAAGTAGTAATAAGCTACATATGTAGGTGTTATCCCCTGTCCGTATAGCTGCAAACATCTCCAGCTCCTGAATCCCACCCTGGGAGGTGTCAAAGGTGAGCTCATACACAGTCCTTTTTCTTTTTTTAATTTGAATTTCATATTTTTATTGAAAAAGTGTAACACAATAGAAGATTTAAAGTTTGTACCTGAAACAATAAAGAGTAAATACGTTAGAAGAAAATGACATTAGCATTGTGGAGGAACAACTTAGAAAATTCTTCTAGCATTTTTTTCAATGTTCCAAGTTTCTATTTAAATTCTAGTTAGTTAACATATAGTATAATATTAGTTTCAGGAGTAAAGTTTGGTGATTCATCACTTACAGATAACACCTACTGCACATTACGAGTGCCCTCCTAATACCCATCACCCATTTAGCCCATCCCCCCTTCCACCTCCCCTCCAGCAACCCTGAGTTTGTTCTCTAGAGTTAATAGTCTCTCTTATGGTTTGCTTCCCTCTTCTTTATCCATGCATCAGTGAATGGACTTTTGGGCTCTTTCAATAATTTGGCTATTGTTGATAAAGCTGCTATAAACATTAGGGTGCATGTGCCCCTTCAAATCAGTATTTTTGTATCCTTTGGGTAAATACCTAGCAGTGCAATTGCTAGATTGTAGGGTATTTTTATTTTTAACTTTTTGAGGAACTTCCATACTGTTTTCCAGAGTGGCTGCACTGGTTTGCATTCCCACCAACCGTGTAAGAGGGTTCCCCTTTCTCCACATCCCCGCCAATCACACACAGTCTTTATCTTCCCCGACTCTAGTCCCTCTTGGAAATGCCTACCGCTTGCATAATCATCTAAGGATGAGAATTCAGAGCCTGGCTAGCACCACAGTCAATGCGCAAGTAATGACACTAATGTCTGGGTCTATACTTGGGTCTGTGCTTGCTGCCAATTCCACTCCCCCCATTCTCTCTGAAACCCATTCCAATTAAATTTTAGCCATATTGTTGATGTCACTTCACAGGGATCTTTGGGATGAAACAAGATTATTCAAATTCAAACCCCTGATATATCTTGGTTATAAGCCTAGAAATGTTTAAGGTTCTATTTAAACAGACTTAAACATATTAAAATGCATTCATTAGTTCAATATATTTAATTTTTAATACTTCAATTGTTTTATGGGAAAATCTTTCTAAAGTACTTAAATAATTTTTATTCAATATATAAAGGGCAATACTAACTTCTCTTAAGTGTTCCAATATAGTAGATAAATTTAGAATCATTTACACATAAAAATCACAAGTTGAAACCCATTTCTCGACTATGCATTTTAACATGAAGTTATAGGCTATCATTCCAAAGGGCTGAAATATGCTCATTTTAAGCAAATACAATACTAAATATAAGAGGTTCTTCCCTAATACACAAATATTAATGCTACAATTTTGAGTTTTAAACACTTTTATACTCCATTTTAAATCGTGAGGTTGAAAATAACATACCCATTAAAGAAGACATCATGATCTCAACTGAGATTAATCAGAGATTTGATAAGAGTGAATAGACAGATGAGTAGATATGTGTGTATGTCAAGGTGTCACTTCTCTATGTTCATAATCCAGCAAATAATTAAGATATATATCTACACGTTGCTGCCTTCCCCAGAATTCTCAACAGTCAAAAAGCTGATGAAAAATATGCCCCTATTTCCTATGTTGCACATTGTTTGTGTCCACATGTCTCACAGTTATTCTGTTTAATACAAATCCTTTAGCTCTCTCTCCATGGCACCACACTTGCCAAATGAGAATGAATCTCTCCCTCCTCTGTGATTCTGGAATATGTTGTTTACACTTCTTTTATGCCGGTTAGCACCTTCTGTTTCAAGCAACATATTTAGTTGAATTTATGTGTTACTCTCCTCTCTGAACTGTGAATTCCTTAATGAAAGGGGCTGTTTCATGCTTAACTTCTATCCAAATATGTATCATGCAAAACACATTCATTTTGTAGTAGCTTATAACAAACATATATTTATTTGAATTGTAAAGATTTTATAATTATCAGTGTTTAATAAGCAAAAAGTAAGAACTGTAATGTTGATTCAGGCTACTAATCGGAAATAAGGGGCAAAAAGCTTCAGACAGTTGAAATGACCATTATGTGATTTTGTACAGGCAGGTGGTCTCAAATAGAGAGGCAGCACAGTACAAGGCTAAAAGAAGAGTCATTCAATATTCTGGGTATAAATCCTGACTCTTCCATTTACTAGTTGGGTGACCTATGTAAGCTACTTGCCCTCTGTGTGACTCAGTTTCTTATTCCATACAGGGCCTAATAAAAGCCCCCAGGTGAGATATGATTATGAGGATTAGATAACACCTGCAGAGCATCTGCATTAATACCTGTCATGGAGAAAGCAAACCATGGGATAGAATACACCTTAGATGATGCCCTCTATGGGCAGACAGCAAGTGTTCAATAAATGTTACTTATTATTATTACATCAATATATAACTGTTCTTTCATGTCATTACGTGTAAAAGAAGCCTAAATTATGGAATGCAAAAGAGAAACTGGGCAAAGGGAAATCTTATTCTAGAAAATAATATTCAAAGACTCTTAACACCTATTTCCCTAATAAGCTTGTTCCCAAGGATCAGATGGTATCACAGCAACAAAACAGTACAAAAAATGATGACAGAATTCACATTTCTATTACCCTCACAAATTAAGGGTGCACAGTACAAAGCCTCAGGTTCTTAAAATATTTTCCATTAAATAAATACAGTACCATTTTCCTAAAAACAAGATCAATGCTGTAGCACATTGTTAACTTTTAAAATTTTTAAAATAGACTGTTTATAACCCTTTTATGTATCTGGATTTTCCCAGAAGTGATAAAAGTGATGTGATAAAATTAAATAAAATAATGATTGAGGACAGTTAAGAATTAGTAAATTAAGTACCAGTTATACATATAAATAAATTTCCTCCAAAATAGTTATATATTATCATTTTGTGTTTAACTTAACTGTGGAAGTTTGCAATATCCCATGTCTTTCATGCCTTTCAGAAGTCTAGATGCTCAAACTCCAAAGGTTATCTGAATTGTTAAGCTTTTACAATTCATGAAATCACCATTCGTTTGTCTTAATTATGGATCAAATGGCCAAAGGAAAGAATCAGCCTTGGATACATACATTGCTGATTTGATGGAGGGGAGCAATTTTTTTTTTCATTTTAATTCCAGTATAGTTAACATACAGTGTTACATTAGTTTCAGGTGTACAATATAGTGATTCAACAATTCCAAATATCACCCAGTGCTCATCACAAGTACACTCCTTAATCTGGAGGGAAACAACTTAATTATGACATATATCACAAAACATCACCAAATTTTACCCCAAACCTAAGTCTCAGTCCTCATTCATTCAACACATATTTTCTTATGTTCCCCTAATTGAGACTATTATTTTTTGGAGCTCATTCTAATTCTTAAAATAACAAAAGCTGCCAGATCAATGGAGGATGCTTCTAAATGTGTGTAATTTCTCTTCAGAATAGAAAAAAGAGACAAGAAGGCCAAAGTTTGAATTCTGCCTTTCTCACTGACTCATTAAAGGACCTTAAGTTAATGACTAAATTCTCTAAATTTGTTTCTTTATCTGTGAAAGGAGAAACACACCACCTCCCTGTGACTAAAATAATTTAGTGCAATGTCTGACTTTCTGTATAACAGTAGCTAATATAATTTCCTGAATTATCATTGCAGGTTCAGAAAGCTCTAAGGAAGAAAGATACCATATACTGCAGTCTTTCAAATGAACAAGTGAGAAATACTTTCTCCTCTCTGGTCCAATCACTACTGTCTATAGAGTTAGGAGGAGATCAGACATGCAAGGGCAACACCAGATGGCTCTTTCAGCTCTGCCTCTGCTGAATTCTAGCTTCTATCCTTGGATAAATACTCCTAATGGTCTTCCAGGTAACTAACTCCACAGGAGTGGAAACAACATATATAGAATCTCAGAGTTGGATGAGTTTCAGAAAGAGATACAAGGTAGCTCCCCGCTCTGAGGTGGAAGGACACTTACACCATCCAAGGCAGATAGCTATCTACTCCTAGTTTTAAAGATCTCTAAGGACTGAACTTCCCATATTCCTTAGTTACCTGTTTCAATGTTTAATCCCTTCTTTATAGTTATGTCCATCTTTATGACCAACTGAACTTTTTCTCTTGCTACAATTTAAAAGTATTTCCTTTTATTTGGTCTCCTGTGGAAGTAAAGAACATCTGTTCTGCATCTTCCATATAATGACCTTTCAAATACTTGAAGACAGTTAAATCACCCCTTAGTTTTCCCTTCTCCAAGTCAAACAGTCCTGATCCCACTGAGCCCTCTCTTAGGAGCTGGTCCCCATTCCTTACATCACTTCTGCTGATCTTCGCTGGACCTTCTCCAGAATCTCCTTATAAGCTTTGCCAAATGCAAAGACCAAAATCGAACACAGCAATAATGCCAAATAAAGCAGAAGGATTACTTTTCACTTCTGTATCCCTTTCTTGATAAAACATTCCAAGTGGTATGCTTGCCTTTTTTTCAAAAATATATTGCCCTTTCTAATCCTCTTTGCTTTGTAATCACGTATGCTATCATCTTGGGGTACTTTCTCCAAAGCTTGTACCAGATTTCAGGTGCTTCAAATAATCCCTCCCTGTCAGTAAGGACCAAATTTAGAAGAGCACAGCTTCAGAACATTTTCTACCTTCTATAAAAGCTAAAATAAAAAAGCTGTGAAAACAAAATCCAAATTTATACAGTTCATGAAATAACCATCAACATTTACATCTTGATGACATTTTAGAAACATGTTTTCTTCATATGTTCATTGAAATCCATTTTCTTTTAAGATTGATATAATCTGACAGACTTTGTAGGAGTATCCTATAAACAAATAACAAAACAGGTGTGCCTGGGTGGGTCGGTCGTTAAGCTTCTGCCTTAGGCTCGGGTCATGGTCCCAGGGTCCTCGGATAGAGCCCCGCATCGGGCTCCCTGCTCGGCGGAAAGCCTGCTTCTCCCTCTCCCACTCCCCATGCTTGTGTTCCTGCTCTTGCTATCTCTCTCTCTGTCAAATAAATAAATAAAATCTTTAAAAAAAAAAAAAGGCTAAAATTTACAGGTTTTGTCAATAAATTTGAGATAATGGTGAGTCCCCAGTATATTTTTATTTTGTTATGTTAATCACCATACATTACATCATTAGTTTTTGATGTAGTGTTCCATGATTCATTGTTTGCGTATAACACCCAATGCTCCATTCAATTCGTGCCCTCTTTAATACCCATCACCAGGCTAACCCATCCCCCCACCCCCCTCCCCTCTAGAACCCTCAGTTTGTTTCTCAGAGTCCATAGTCTCTCATGGTTCGTCTCCCCCTCTGATTTCCCCCTCTTCATTTTTCCCTTCCTGCTACCTTCTTCTTTTTTTTTTAACATAAAATGTATTATTTGTTTGGGGAGGTACAGGTCTGTGATTCAACAGTCTTACACAATTCACTGTGCTCACCATAGCACATACCCTCCCCAATGTCTATCACTCAGCCACCCCATCCCTCCCACCCCCCACCACTCCAGGAACCCTCAGTTTGTTTCCTGAAATTAAGAATTCCTCGAATCAGTGAGATCATGAGTCCCCAGTATATTTTAAGTCTGGTTTAAGTTTTACAATTTTAATCTACACTCTATAATAGTACACATTGTGACAGAGGGTAGCTATATTTGTGGTGAACATATAGCATAATATATTAAAAAATATATACATTAAACATACATTTTCTGACACCTGTATTGGTTTAAATGTTTCAATGTATTTCTTAAGAGATATATTTCTGAGGATTTAGAGTTGCCAATAACTATAGTGTTTTTTTTTAAATTTTGAACTATTATAAGTATATCTGAAACCACCTGAAATTTCTCATTTTTTCCTCTTTCTGTTCACCACCATGAAGATACATGACTATGCACAAATTCTCATTTCACAAGCATGTTAAGCCAAAGTTATATAGTTCCTAACACATATATTTATCAGCCGCTTATATATTTCAGACATCACCTACCCTTGTTATTGTTTACAGATTCTGAAACTGAAAGATGTAGAAAGAGAAGTATTACAATGATTTGAAGAAAAACAGTAAGAGTGTGTCATCATTTTAGAAATTCAATTTTTTTTTAAAGTAGGGAATTTTCTTCCCAATTTCTCCTATATCTTCAGAGCCTCTCAAATAGCAGCACACAATCTGGGGAACGTATGGAGGAGAGAGGACAATATCCATTTCTGCTTTACACATGAGCAAATGAGAAGGTGAACTTACTCTATGAATCCTAATAACTTCATACTCAAGTTAATCTCACATTCTGTCAAAAGACATGTTATGCTAAGGGAGAAGGTAAATTACAAACTGGGAGAAGCTACTTGAAGTATATAAAACTGAAACAAGTATAAATAAAATATTCCTGGACTATTACTCAGCCATAAAAAAGAATGAAATCTTGCCATTTGCAATGATGAGGATAAAGCAAGAGTGTATTATACTAAGCAAAATAAGTCAGTCAGAGAAAGACAAATACCATATGATTTCACTCATATGTGGAATTTAAGAAATGAAGCTGATGAACATAGGGGAAAGAAAAAAAAAGAGGGAAGCAAACCATAAGAGAGACTCTTAACTATAGGGAACAAACTGAGGGTTGCTAAATATTGGGGGGTAGGGCTAGATGGATAATGAGGGATATTAAGGAGGGCACTTATTGTGATGAGTACCTGGTGATGCTGAATCACTATGTTGTATACCTGAAACTAATACTACACTATTTGTTAACTAACTGGAATTTAAATTAAAACTTAAAATATTATTAAAAAAACAAAATAATATAAAATATTCCTACAAATAAGAAAAACACAAATAACCCAGTAATCTTTGATCAGGGAACACAAATCAAGACTACAATGAGAAACTAATTATAAAATATTCAGATGGTAAAAATAAAACAAATTCTGACCATACAAGTATGAGATGGGATATAGATCCAAAAACTATTTTATTAATTAGTAGTAGGAAGGCAAATTGGTTCAACTACTTTGGAAGTAAGGTTAAACACTCACATACCCTACAACTGATATATTCTATTGTATGGCCAGGAGACACTTTCACATATGTGCATTAGGAGACATGGTCTGTTCATAACAGTTCTGTTCACAATAGCAAAATTTATAAGCAACTCGAACCCCACCACCAAGAAGAATGTTTAAAAGACTCAATGGTACATATTCAAAAGAATATCATACAGAAGGCAAAAACAAACTATAGCAACACACAACAATACGAATGATTTTTAGTAGTAAAATATGTTAATGTTAAGTCTCAAAAGAATATAACTAACAATACAAATGCTTTGTAAAGTCAAAACAAACAAAAATTAAAATTTACTTTGTAGGAACATATAAATATAGAAAATTATATAAGAAGGAAAGCAAGAGCATGATGAATACAGAATTCAGGATGCTGGTTAATTTCTGATTTCAAAAATGACTCCAATTATTACAAAATGGGCTCCATCTTTCATCCACCATCTCCCTACATCTCCCTATAATTTTGCACCTTCTTTCATCAAGAGGTGTGGTCCATTTCTTCACCCCTTGAATCTGGACTGGCCTTGTGACTTGCTTTAGTGAACGGAATGATACAGAAATGATAGTGTGCCTGTTCCAAGTCTCAGTCTATTAAATCCCTGCCTCTGCCAGGAGAACATGCCCAAGACCAGCACTTACTCGCCCACAACCCTGGACATTAGAGGTCATGTGGAAGAATCATCCCAGCCAAGGCCATCTCAAACCAGACAGTCCCAGACAATTCACCAACTCACCAGAGACTGAAGAACAAGCCCAGCTAAGGTCATCTGAGCCACTTTCGCAGCAGCAGGACTGAGCCCAGCCAACCCGAACACTTGTGAGCTGAATAAATTATTGTTGTTTTAAGCCACTAAGTTTTGAGGTACTTTTTAATGCAGAATTTTCATGGTGATACATAGCAGATATATCACAGGTTAGAAGAGTCAGGGTTCTACTCTGTATGTTATTATTTTGTGTTCTATTCATTTTTTAACCTCTATTTCCATTCACTGACATTGTACACATACTGACAATTTTAATTGTTCTATTGTATTTCATCTTAATGATATATCCATTTACTTAGCCTCATTATTCTATCATTAGGCAGCATGGCAAAAATCACTCCTGATTTTCAAAATACTAACTTAAAGTAGCACAAAATTTTGCTATTATTGTTTATGTTTTCCACTATAAAGCCCTGTAGACGTGGTCTAGCACAGACTTTAGAAACATACAGCCCCCTGCCACTACCCAGCTCTTTGATCTTGGGTAAGTAACTTAACTATTCTGCACTTCATTTTCGTCAGCTATACAATGGACATAAGTACACTTATCTTTCAACATTGTTGTGAGAACCACATGAGAAGCTCAATCAGTTTTTACATAGTAGATAATCAACAAGTACATAGTCACATTATGGAGAGTTTCACAAGTATTAAACTTTGAAAATTCTTCCTTTTCAAAAATTTTTTTTCTTTTCACATTCTGATAAATAAGCTACTGGGAAACCAACACCACATTATCTTTCCCTAAGGTTTAAGAGTCTGTGGAATTAGGTCTTTCAACATTTTGGAAGCAAATGTATAAGATCCATTAAATAATCTGTGTGCTAACCATATACCCTGAATCAATGTACTGACATTCCTATGTCTATCTAAAATCTGGGTCTGGTATGTGATGTTACCTCCTTTATCTTTCAATTAAGACATGGCATAACCTGATGATAGGTAGGTATAATAAAAAAAATCACTCATAATACCATAGTTTTTAATCAGTTAATTAAAAAGCTTGTCAGTTGATATCATCAATAACTATTGTCAAGGCTATATACAATAACTATATCAAAGATATAGTTAATACTTTTTCAGGAGCTGAAGGCCCTAAAAAGAAGAAGAATAATATGCTCTTTAGAAAATCACAAAGGAAATTCTGAAACATGCTACAACATGAATCAATCTTGAAGACATTATATTAAGTGAAATAAACCAATCACAAAATAGACACATACTGTATGATTCGACTTATATGAGCTATCTAGAGTAGCCAAGTTCAAAGAGACAGAAAGTAGAAAGATGCTTGCCAGGGACTGAGGGAGAGAGAAATAGGAAGTTCTGTTAACTAGGTATAGAGTTTCATTTTTTTTTTTTTTAAGATTTTATTTATTTGACAGAGAGAGACAGTGAGAGAGGGAACACAAGCAGGGGGAGTGGGAGAGGGAGAAGCAGGCTTCCCGCGGAGCAGAGAGCCCCATGCGAGGCTGGATCCCAGGACGCCGGGATCATGACCTGAGCCAAACGCAGACGCTTAACGACTGAGCCACCCAGGCGCCCCTAGAGTTCCATTTTGAAGATGAAAAAGTTCTAGAGAATGGAAGCACAATAATATGAATATACTTAACACCACTGTACTGTACACTTAAAATGGTTAAGATGGTAAATTTTATGTAATGAGTATACCGCAAATATAAAATTTGTATTTTACATACATATATATGCTACATAATCATTGACCTGGCAATCTAACGTAGAAGCAATTTGCCTAAGCACATAATTACACATAGAATTAAGTTTTTAAAAGGTACATGTAGGTGTAGGTTTTGGTAATGTTATTTAAAAAAAATTTTTTATTAAAAAATAGTTGACACACATTACATTAGTTTCAAGTATACAACATAGTGATTTAACTTCTCTGTATGTTACACATTGTGCTCACCCCAGTGTACCACCTGTCATCATACAGTGCTATTACAATACCATTGACTATATTCCCTATGAGGTGCCTTTTAACCCCATGACTTATTCATTGCATAACTGGAAGCCTGTATCTCCACCCACCCTCACCCATTTTGCCGAACCTCCACTTATCTCCCCTCTCTAGCAACCATCAGTTTGATCTCTGTATTTAGGTCTGATTCTACTTTTTGTTTGTTTGTTTATTCATTTGTTTTGCTGTTTACATTCCACATAAGTGAAATCATATGGTATTTGTCTTTCTCATCTGACTCATTTCACTTAGCCTAATACCCTCCAGGTCCATCCATGTTGTCACAAATGGCAAGATTTCATCCTTTTCATGAGTATATAATATTCCATTGTGCATGTTCGTGTGTCTATCTATCTATCTATATCCACCCCACATCTTTCTATCCATTCATCCCCTGATGGACACTCAGGTTGCTGCCATATCTTGGTTATTGCAAATAATGCTGCAATAAGCATAGGGTTGCATAAAGCTTTTCAAGTTAGTATTTTTGTTTTCTTTGGGTAAATACCCAGTGAAATTATTGAATCATATGGTACCTCTACTTTTAACTTTTTGAGGAACGTCCATACTGTTTTCCACAGTGGCTGCACCAATTTACATTCCCACCAACAGCGCACAAGGGCTGGATGTACTATGGACAATGTAGCAGTAAGGTGATTTGTCAAGGCATTTGTCAAGATGATTTGAACAAGAGAAAAAAGATCCCTGCGTAATTATATGGCGCTTACATGTACCTGTGGGGAAAGATTGCATATATTAATCAATCAGTACAAACAAAAACATATCAGGTAGTAAAACCTCAGAGAAAAATAAAATAGAGCAATGTTTTAGCAAGTAAATTGGTGGCTGGTTTAGACTGACAGTCTGGGGAGACTTCTATTAAGAGGTGATATATGGACTGACAGAAAGAAGCCGGCCACATAATGGTCAATCAGAGAAGAGTTTTTCAAAGAGAATAAAGAATGTAAAGTCTATGTCAGGAAGAACCTTCAGGTTCACAAAGGAAAAAAAAAAATCATAACTCTTTTTAGAAAAATATTTTTTTAAAAAAAGGGGGAAGGGATTTAAAACAGCGGAATCATTTTAAACCTATGCAGAACAGTCCTGGACTCCACATATTATTGCCTCTACTCCAGCCCTTCCGCTTAAAGATTATTAAGTTTTTACAAAGAGTAACAAACCTTATTAAAAGGAAATGTTTTGTTGCACCTATGTAAACAAATTTTATTTATTGCTGAGGGCTTTTCCAAAACTATTCAGAATTAGAATATTATAAAATCACAGAAAAAAATTTTAAAGAGTCCAAATTTGTTCTTAGGCTGAGAAAGTTTGTTATCACTGTCCAAATCCAGGTGCAAAAACATTTTTGCTAATGTTACAAATACACTATTTAGACAGAAAAGCTACCCAAACACACCTGCAGCTCTTCAGAGCTGATTTAATATTGTGTTAAAGTAAACATATTAAGGACACGAATGTTTAGTCATCAAAAAGCTCTATTGCCCAATTTGCTACTTAGACTGAATGAAACAAGCTACTCAGATTCTGATAAAGATAAACCTGCATTTCGACTTCCTTTCCAAACTCAGTATTATCAGGTAATACTCAGTGCTTATAAGGTCACTTTAAAATTAGTTTGGTCATATGACTTACATGATTGAGAACTCACAGAATAATGTATAAGGAAGAGGCTATGTTCTAAAGATACGGCATTAATGCCATATTTCATTTATGAGCCAAGAGAGTGCAGTAGTTATGAATCCAGGCTCTAACACCAGACCACTTGGGCTCTCATTCTACTCCTGTCTTACTGGTTGTTTAAACTTGTAGGTAAACTCTATATACTCAGTTTTCCAATCTGTAAAATTAAACAAGTTAAAACATATAAAATGCTCCACCAGTGCCTGGTACATATTAGCAAATGACAGTTAAAATTATATATACTATATTGTAATAATACTAATTATTATTATACACAAAATACATTCACATCAGTCTACTATCAATCTATTCACTCCCATCAAAGTTTACATATCTAAATATATATCAACATACAAACATAAAGAGAATATATAAAGTAAAAAAAGTACAAAATGAAAAAAGCATTATTCCAACAAACAGAGAAATGAAATTTTTATTTTTAAAATCTAGTAATTCTGTGATAATTCATTCCAAGGATGTGCCATACATTATTTTAATCTTATGGCAAAAATAAATGAATGAACAAATCCCTCTGGTTTAAAAGAAAGATATCTACATTTTTTAGAATGTATTAGTTATGTCAAGTCAAGAAATAAGCACACATCTGGAAACTGTTTCAACATTTAAATTAAAAAGGGTAATCATACTAAACAGAACACTTTTAATCACCTTGATTTGGATAATTCTACTCCTAAGATTATATACAGTAGAAAGAACTTAATGCATATCACCCATCTCTAAAATTAATACTGATGCTAATAAAACTCATAGTACAAATTTTTAGATCTCATGATCTAAATGTTATAGATATGAAACATTACATATATAAAACATGTATTTTATTTTCTCGATGGATGTTTGCAATAACCCTTGAAAATATGTTTGAGGCAAACAGGGGTGTTTGATGTTATGATGGACTGAACTGACTCACAAGAAACTGGAAGAAATCCTGTCTACCCATGCCCTGACACCTGTCCATAGTACTTACTGATTACTGGAAATGAATATCTCTAACTCCAAAAGGAGCAAAGTACAACTGTGGTGGGATTTGCCATCTTCTCTTAGATCAAACACATGATTTTCTGATTATATTTTAAATATTTTTCCCATTAAATAAAAATTAAAACAAACAAGAAAAATAACTTGTCAACTAAGCTAATTATTCACTGAATATACTAAAAAATTTTGAGAGCAAAATGTAGTACTTTGGCAAACATCTACTGCTCTGTTTACTTATTTTTCCCTCAGTAGTGGCTCTAAACACATGAAAAGACAGAGGAAGAGGAAGAGAAGACAGAGAGAGTGTATGTGTGTGTGCACATGTGCATATACCTGTGTGCCTACAGAACATAAGCTGTTTTTACGTTTTCCAGGCTAACTCATATACCATTTATATGTTAACTGATTTTAATGAATACAGTAACCAGGAGTTAAAGGAAGTTATAGATTATTAAAAATAATTATTACTATAGTTCTAAATGATTAATTCAATGACTTGATAAAAAATTAGCAGTTTGATAGAATTGAATTTAGTTTTAAATCTTCATTCAACCCGGTAGAAAGAGCAAAAGACTACATGCCACAGGTTTATTTAAATCACTTCACTTCCTTTATAAGATCTTTTCTGTTAATTTTGTAATAATCAAGTTAAGATTCATTAAACATAAACTATAAGCTTGTCACTTAAGGCATGATCCTTAGAAAAAATTTTTAAATCTCTCTGGTAATAAATTCTTAAGGTAGAAAACCATTGTGGGCTCTAGAGCCACTCTGCCTGGTTTTAAGTCTTCAGCTAGGAACTAATACATTTCTTAACTTTGTGCCTCAATTTTACCATCCATGAGATTGTTTTAAAAATTAAATAAATACTAATAAAATCATTTTAGTACTAAATGTCTGAATTTCAGTCTGGGTTCAGTAATACTATTTATATCATTCAAACAATGGAGGCATAAAGTAAAAATGCCTTAACTCAGTTAGCCAATGTAGTACCAGAATATGAATTACCCAGTAAGTCTTGATCTCCCAATGACTAAATCATCTTTGTCCTCAAATAAACATTTTCTTCCAAAGCCTTATCATTCCAGTCATCTCTGATACCCTGGTATAGCTAAAACCAAATGGTATTCCAGTTATCCTTCCTCTATCAGATACCGTTGAGTTTCTCCTCTGATTTTTGTCCACTCTTGCCTGGCCTATAATATCTAGAAACAGGTAGGGATTGCCCTGCTTTTTAGTTCCATGAGTATAGGACCAGAAGTATGATAATTGAGTGTATTTTAATAAATCCTTCGACTCTTAGAATGAGGCTTATAAAAGACTGATTTAAACTCAGAGGTGAGGCAGGGTAATGGGACAGGGAGCTAGTTAGAAGGTGAAGTCCAGGGCCCCTGGGTGGCTCAGTGGGTTAAGTACCTGCCTTCAGCTCAGGTCATGATCCTGGAGTCCCAGGATCGAGCCCCACATCAGGCTCCCTGCTCAGCAGGGAGTCTGCTTCTCCCTCTGACTCTCCCCCTTCTCGTGCTCTCTCTCTCTCACACTCTCTCAAATAAATAAAATCTTAAAAAGATAAAAAGAAAGAAAGAAAAGAAGGTGAGGTCCTGAACAGGAGTTGTTTGTTATGGTCATACCAGGTAAAAGTGATTACCAGATAATATTGGTAGAAAAATCCAAGAGACAATCCAAATAATTTATTATCATTTAACCGAATCCAACAATGAATAATAAAAATAATAAACCAAGTTGCAGTTATCCCAGGAATGCAAGGATAGTTTAGTATTAGAATATTCCTTAAATATCTTGTACCACTTTTAATAAAGGGGAAAATACCATATGATCACCTATCTCCATTAACTGCATATAGAAGGGAACTTTCCATGTCAAACACACACACACACACACACACACACACACACACACAATAAACAGGGAAACAGCAGACACTATCCCTTTAAAACCAGTAACAACAAAAGAAAGCCCACTATCAACAATTCCATTCACCCATGTACTGAAGTACCTTACAAGTAAAATAAAAAAAGAAGAAATTAAGGAAATGATTGGAAGAAAGGTATTATAATATCATTATTTGTGAATAATATGACTACCTATACTGAAACCCCACTCACCCAAACAATCTACTAACAAATTATAAGAAATAGAATATATACAGTATAATTCATATTTCTGTAAAAATTTAAACATTTTTCTAAAAAGCATTTATTTATTTTTAAAGGTTTTATTTATTTATTTGACAGAAAGAGACACAGCAAGAGAGGGAACACAAGCAAGGGGGGTGGGAGAGGGAGAAGCAGGCTTCCCGCCGAGCAGGGAGCCTGATGCGGGGCTCTATCCAAGGACCCTGGGATCATAACCTGAGCCAAAGGCTTAATGACTGAGCCACCCACGCACCCCTAAAAAGCATATATTTAAATAAATGTACAAAAGGAAGAAAGCAAGGGAAATATATATTCTAGGGAGGTGTGTATAGGGACCAAGGCAGACTGCCCCAAGATGGACCACTTTGGCATGAACATCATTTTGAGTTAAAAGCAATCCAATCCAGCAGACTCAGAAAGAAACTCGTTAACTCAACTGCCTGCTTTACCAGGAAGAAAGCTATTAATAGAGATTGCTCTTTAAGAAAATTATCTGCATAATACGACAACTTTTGTTTTCCAAACATCTCTGTTCACCTTCCTGTAATGGTCTTTCTCCCCTTTGAATACTCAGACCCCTACCCCCCTCCTTAACTCATTTAAGCATATGTTGGTCACTGTCTAGAATTCCCATGTCTGTGTGGATTCCTTATCCAGATGCTGTTAAATCTGATTTTTTTCCTGTTGTTTCATATCAGCTTGATTCTTAGTCCAGCTAGAAGAACCTCAAAGGGTATATTAAATTCTTCCTCCCCAACATGTGTGAAGAGGAAGAGAAATGTGAGTGAAAATGGGGGATAACGAAAGAAAACACTTAAAATTTTTTTCATTAAAGATGAGTATAGCAGAGGGTGCCTGGGTGGCTCAGTTGGTTAAGCAACTGCCTTCGGCTCAGGTCATGATCCCGGAGATCGAGTCCCACATCGGGCTCCCTGCTCGGCGGGGAGTCTGCTTCTCCCTCTAACCCTACCCCCTCTTGCGCTCTCTCTCTCACTCTCTCTCTCTCTAAAATAAATAAATAAAATCTTTAAAAAAAAAAAAAAAGATGAGTATAGCAGAGATTCATGGCAATAGCATGCTATGGAATGAGGAGCACAATCAACTCAACTCTATGTTCCTGAGGTCCTTAAATTAAAAAGGAAGTGACAGGCATGACATCAACTTTGTTTTCCAAAACAAATACCTTCAGTGTTCTGGCTTCATGTGTTAACTTTTCTGAATAATTTCCTTCCCTCCATCTATTCATATCTCATAAATCTTCTATGAAAATTCTGTTCTGATTGATCACTAGATAAGTGTTTTTCTTCTCATCTCTTCAAAGTGGTACTACAGCCAGTGCATTTCTTTCAAGCTTACCCCAGCACCCAGAGGATCACAGTGGTTCAAAATGCAGACAAAATGAGTTCTGAGGCACCAACAGTAGTACCACTTGACAGTTTCATTCATAGATTATGAATGAAACATTGCTAGTTGAATGCCAGACTCTTTTATAAAGACTGGTTTTCTAATATCAGCATCATTCAAATATTTATCAGTAATACAGAAACTAGAATAATTTTGCTTTTAATCCTCAGCATAATCCTCACCATAAAAATAGAATATATGTCCCTATGTCTAGCAGACACCTTCTATATTCTAAGAGTTAACTGTCCTGATCCTCTGGTTAATAGAAAAGATAAGTAAGCAGGTAGTAGAACAGATTGATGCGCTTGTGTGTGTGTGTGTGTGTTTTTTTACCAGGGGTAAGAAGATTATAATTAATCAGGAAGGGAAAATGTAAAAGAAGAAAACAATTCCTGGGAGGAAAAGAGTACTAAGTAGGTAAGGCATTTTGAATAAAAGTTGAAGTCAAGTGGATTCAAGGTCTCTTCAGCCTTAATAACCCGAACATATTAAGAAAACTTTCCTAAGATTTCCCACTATATTATACCAAATGTCTCACCAGATCAGACCCAAGTGGATATCCAAAGCAGCAAAAGAGCAATGTCAGTTTTTGAAAATCTATGTCATCTTGAATTCTGAGGAAAAGAAAACCAGGAAAAACAGAACAATTTGGATGAAGAGAAATACAAACAGCAACATTTCAGCTAATATTAAGATAATTGCTCAATATATTTGCTTAATAAGTAATAATAAAAGATAATATTTGGTAGATAAAATTATGTAATTTGGTAGGATTTTAAATGTAAAGGATAAAAATTCCTATTGATCCTATAGGGCAAGAGTGAATTATTTTTTTCTGTAAAATGTGGTATTATTATCATTATAAAATGTTGATGGTGACATGGTTCACTCTTATACTAAGTTCTCATCACGTAACTCCTTAGAGGGTAAAAGAACCTCAGCTCTGATGGGGCTCAGGACACACTACCCCAAAATATGGCACCTTGGCATTCTGAATATTTTAAGCAGAAGCAGGAAGGTCACTCTGAACTCCTCCTCCTTCCTCATTCTCCTTCCTTGAAGTAATCATAAAACCCTCATGTGCCCTCCCTATATGCAAAGGAAAGGAGCACCATCATCTCTGAAGACAAAGAAGAATCCTAACAAACAAGCCTTGTAAGTGTCCCCCAGTTTACTACAATTGCCTCATATTCCTTAACCTTTCACATTCCCCCACTACTGTCCACTCTTCATCAAACCTAGCATAAAATATTCAGGTCTGCTTCTTTGGGTCTTTATTTCTTCTTGAAGGCTCCTGTTCACATAAAACATATTAAATAAATTTGTAATCTTTTCTCCTGTTAATCTGTGTTTATCAGTTTAATTTTCAGACCCATCCAAGGACCTAAGAGGATCAAGGAAAATTCTGCCTTCCCTACACCTTTTAGAACCGGGAATATCTACACTTCTGGTCAATGGTATTGTTGTTCCAGGAGGAATTATGTAATGTAAATGTTTTCCCCTTTGAATTATCTTCCCAAACCTGGCATACATTTCAGCACTAACCTCAACCTCAGCTTCATTACATTTCTTCAACCTTTATATTTTATTCTCTCCACCTTTTAAAATCTTATTGCCAAGAGATTCATATTTCACTTGCAAACAACCTCAAATTCTTTTGTAGGAATGCAGATTTAGATAGCTGATGGAAAGATAAAGGAACATAAAGGGGTAGTGTTGAGAGGAAGATGTTTGAAAGCTGTTTCACAGAAGGAGGATCTGGCAACACGGTAGTAGAGAGTGAAGAAAACTGAGATTAAGCAATCTGGTAAGACACTGCAGTAAACCAAGTCAACCTAAAGAAAAACTGATAAGCAATGTATAAAAGGAGGGGCAAATGTATGAATGTAGGAGCAAGTATAAACAAGAGTCCAAAGGAATCCATTGTTAATTGTTTTTTAGAAATGCTCATCAAGTAGATTTAAAATATAAAGCCTCTAGACTAAAAAAAAAAAATGGTATTTGTGTATGGGGAACAGATCTGAAAGAGAATAATAATGGAAGGGGTTTTTTTTATATTTCATTATTGTCTTGACAACATTAAAAAATAGACATGGAGCTAAAATCCCAGAACAGAAATCAGGACTGCAGATCTGACTCAGGACAACTGAAAACCTAAAAGTGGTTGAGATGAAAATAGTGAAATACAAGTGAGGAGAAAACACCAAAGAATTGTCCATGGAGAGAGATCCAAGGCGCTGAGAAGAAAGAAGCAGAGACTGCAGAGATACAGACAACAGCAAACCAGAAAAAAAATGCTAGGTTATAAGGTAATAAAAGTCAAAGGAAGGCAACATTTCAAGAGATCCCAAATTGCTGTTAAAGGCATCAGTGGAGATCAAGCAAATCCATTCAATCTGAGAAGAGATCCTCTAATTGGCCTACAAAGGGATTATGAATGACTAATGAATGAATTAACAAAATTTAAGTCAAGAGCTAAATCAACACAAAAACCAGAATTTAAATAATACTCTGAAGAAAAAGTCTATGACTTTTTCAAAAATGTAAATTGTATTTGCTTTTTAATTTATGATTAGCTGATCTATCATCAATATTGGCATTTTGTCTACACGGTTTTCTCTATGACTATTTAGATTAATTTTATGCTCAAACAGGCTAAGATCTATAACTAAATGTGGCAATGGTGACGATATGTCAAATACAAAAATAACCAATTCATCTAAGCAATGGGTCCATTTACTACTCCCTGAGTTAAAATTAATTGCACTTGTAAATATGTTCATATGGGTAGTCACCAAAAAAAATAATATACATTTGTTGATAGATATGTTTCTTGAAAAGATCAATAATATCTGTAATTACCTGCTTGTTGGAGAGACAGAGAGAAAGAGAAGGAAAAAAAGAGTGAAAGACGGAGAGAGGATGAGGGAGGAAGAGAGAAAAATGTCAGTATGTAGGTCTCAGTGATTTAAGATATCCATCCAACTGATAGCATTTATTGTTATCACATAATTTGCAGTCTCAGTGAGTGTATGTGAAATAATCTTTTGATTTAGTCACACCCTTAATTTCATGAGAGAAGAGCTCCATCCAGTATTTCTGTACATAGATCTTATTAGGAAAATGTTGCATTTGAAATGATCTCTCAATAACAAGTTCCTTACAAGCATTTATTTAGAATTATAATTCTAATAAACATGAACAAAACCAATTATCTCATAAAAACAAATGAAAATAATTTAAGAAGAATTTCAGCTGATAGTATTTATGCTTATGTAAGTGGATATAGGAATTTAATGAGAAATTGGAAGATACTGCTCTTATAATTAGCAATATAACATACTATAATTAAACTGTACTTTATGTGCATAAAGTAAGAAGGCATCACTTATAGTACTTAATCCCTACCAATCTAAAAGATAGAAACAATCCATCTTCCTAGATGAAAACACTGAAGATGATCACTTGATCAAGCTCATAAAGCAAAAAATGGTAACTATCAGAACAAAAACTAAGTCAACAGACTATAAAACATTAAATTCTTAATAGTCATATGGCAGACAGAGATGCACTGTTGCTAGGAAAAGAGCAAGAGCTGGGAGACAGAAAGCCCAACCTAATTACCAGGCACAGATGTGCAGGGATTGCTGACGTGCTGAAGGTGGATCTGAAAACTAAATTCTATATCCAGCAAAAAATCTTTCTTTTTTTTTTTTTTTTTAAGATTTTGTTTATTTATTTGACAGAGAGAGACACAGTGAGAGAGGGAACACAAGCAAGGGGAGTGGGAGAGGGAGAAGCAGGCTTCCCGCGGAGCAGGGAGCCCGATGTGGGGCTCGATCCCAGGACCCCGGGATCATGACCTGAGCCGAAGGCAGACGCTTAACGACTGAGCCACCCAGGTGCCACTGCAAAAAATCTTTCAAAAGCAAAGAAAAATATTTTTGTCCACAACTGATAGGTGAAGAAAATTCACTGCTAGCAGACATGCACAATTAGAAACCTTAAAAGAAGTTATAGAGTTAGAACTACACTTTCAAATAGAAATTTTGATCTGCACAAGGAAATGAAAAGTACCAAAAATGATCAAAGAAGCTAAATGTAAAAGAATATATTTTATTTTGAATCACTTAAAAAGAGCAGCATCTTACATGAAATATTAACAATGTATTATACAACTTGCAACATATTTAGAAGTAAAAATGTATGACAAAAATAGAACAAACATGGGAAAAATGAAAGGAACTGGGGCAAAGTTCTTACACACTATGTGAAAGGGTTGCAATATTATTTGAATATAGACTATTAGAAGCTAAAGTTGAATATTACAAATTCTTTGGCCTATACTAATTTCTTAAAGAGCAATCACTAAAAAAAAAAAAAAAGAGTTTAAAGAGGATAAATAGGTCAACTATGAAGATAAAATGGAATTATTTTTAAAAACTATATTTAAAGGAAGTCAGGAAAAGGCAAAATTTGACACACAGAAAACAGCAAGATGGTAGATTTAAATCATATATATAATTACAAAAACACAAATCATCCAAATATACCAATTAAGGGCAGTACTTGAAGACTGAATAAAAAAAGGCAAAACTGTCCACAAGAAATCTATCTTAAATACATAAATGTTGGTAAGTTAAAAGTAAAAGAGTAGAAAAACATATCATGCAAATACTATTTAAAAACTCAAGTAACTATATGAGTATCAGAAGAAGTAAACTTCAGAAAAAAGAATTATTACCAGGAATAAAGAGGATATTTAAAAAACAATACAGGAGTCAATTCTTGACTTTTCTGTCAAGAAAACATAGGAATCATAAAGTGCATGCATCAAAATACGTAAAGCAAAAATAGATAAAACTGAAAAAGTACACAGAAAAATCCATTATTATAGCTCGAGTTGGCAACGCTCATCTTTATCTTATTTTTAAGATTTTATTTATTTATTTGACAGAGAGTAGAGAGAGAGCACAAGTAGGCAGAACGGCAGGCAGAGGGAGGGAGAGAACCAGACTGCTGAGCAGGGAGCCCGATGTGGGGCTCATGACCTGAGCCGAAGGCAGCCACTTCACTGACTGAGCCACCCAGGTGCCCCAACAGTCATCTTTAATTGACAGAGCAAGCAGACAGAAAATCAGTAAGAATACAGAAAGCCTGAAAACACAATCAAGCAACTTGACCTAACTGACTTTTTTAGAACATTCCACCTACAACAGTGGAATGTTTTCAAGTGTCCTTGGAACAGTCACTGATATAATCCATATTCTGGGGCAAAAAATATATCTCAATATATTCTAAAAGAATGAAATAATACAGAATTTTTCTCCTTTCATAACAGAATTAAACTAGAAATCAGTATCAAAAAGATATTTCAAAAACCTATAATATTTGGGAGCTAAACAACAACTTCAAAATAACTCATGCATCACAAAGGAAATTTTAAAATCTTTTGAACTGAATGAAAATCAAAACAAACATCAAAATTGTTGAAATGCAGCTAGAACAGTGTCAAGAGGGAAATAGATAGCATTAAAGTTCATATTAGAAAGAAGAAAGGTCTAACATCAATATCTAAGATTCTACCTTAAGACACTAGAAAAAGAAAAAAACTAAACCCAGTGCAACTTGAGGGACATGATAAAGAGCCAAAACCAATGAAATAGAAAACAGAAAAATACTAGAGAAAAATCATTATAGTTCAAAAGCTAGTTCTTTGAAAATATTAGTAAACTCCCATATAGTTAAATCAGGATCAACTTACTAATATGAGGAATGAAAGAGAAAACATCCCTACAGATTCTACATATATTAAAATGATTTAACACAATAATATGAAATTTTTCTGCCTATATATCTGATAGACAAATGTAATGAAAAAATTATCTGAAAGATACAAACTACAAAATCTTATTCCGAAAGAAATATGTAAACTGAACTTCCCTATTATCTACAAGAAATTAAATTTGTAGTTAAAAGCCTTCTCACAAAGAAAATGTCAGGACTAGGTTTCACTGGCAACTGCTACCAAACAGTAAGGAAGAAATAATATCAACTCTACACATAATTTCCAGAATATATGAAAGAACAAGTAAAACTTCCCAAGGCATTTTATGGGACCAAAATTATCCTGATACAAAATGAAGAAAACACATTACAAGAAAAAAAAAAATTTCCATCAACTGGAGAATGCATGAATGCACAAATTGTTGTCCATCCATAAAACAGAATATTACTCAGAAATAAACAAGAACATACATACATGCAACGTCATGATCTCAAAAGCCTTAGCGAAAAAACAGCTATATACTATATGATCCTATTGGTAAGACATGCTGGAAAAGGCAAAACTCTAGGGTCAGAAACCAGATGAGTGGTTGTCAGGGAATGGAAGGAGGGCATAAATATAAAGGGGTATGAGGAAACTTTTTGGACTTATAAAGATATTAGCATCCTGATTGTGGCAAGCATCTCACTACTATGTATATTTGTCACAACTCATCAAATTAAACAATTTAAAAACATCAATAAATCTGATTTTCAAAAATGAATTATAAATTAAAGGACTTGCTGCCTGGCTTCAAGAAATATGGCTAGGTGATTGCTTCCAGTTAACTTTCTTGGTCAGCCTCAACAAATGAGCAGATGTCATGCTGTTCTCAGGATGGCCTCTGCAAATCACTAAGCAAGACAACGGTTCTAAGATCAAAAAATCTCCACCAAATGTGGGATCCCTTTAATAGATAATCTGCTTTGCAAACACTCCACTGACCTGAAAGAGACTTTGCCAGGTGAGCATCAAGGTCTGACACCCGTCCCTGTCTAATTTTGCTTCCACCCTTTTCTTTTCAGGTTTTTTACTTTCCAGTTAACCTTTTGAATTAACTCCATCTTTGTGCCTGCTTCCTAGAAAGGCCAGTCTGTGACAGACTGTCCCTGGAATAATCTGAAAAAGCAAGCAGTAAAATGGGCTTTGAGGACTAGATCTCTCACCATGAGCCCTTTATAATGAGGTCCACAGCTCTTGAGGTAAGTGGTGTGTAGACAACCCCAGCACAAGGTAGTGATCCAACTGTTAAAACATTCATTCACATGTGGAAAACCCCAGATCCTATACAATTAAAGCGGAATGCCCTAGCCAATGGGGATGATTCAGGCATTTGAAATGTATGAGGAATGATACAATGTAATAACAATGCAATTGCATAAATAGTTGTGCTAAATTGCACTGATGCCCTAAAGGTTGATAATGCAAAGCTGAGGGCAAGTAACCAACAACTGTAACCAATTAAAAAAAAAACGAAAACTTTTTTTTGCTAGCTTACAAAGAAGTCCTCATGCAATGGTCAAGCACAAGTTGAATCCAGCACAGGATTTGATAGTCTCAATGGCTAGTCCAAAGACACTTGGACGGTTAGCAGGGTCAGGTCTGTTACAGCAAAATCAGAATTTTGATTAAGAAAACCCGGCATCCCGACACACAACTGAGTAGATGTTCCCGAAGATTCGGACCTCCCCAGACCTTTTCTCAATCTTCTGAGCATGAAGAAGTGATCTCAAACTCTCACCACCACCAGCAGCAAAACAGAAGGAAAATACAGAGGTCTTTCTCCCACAAGACAACATGTGTCCACCTCAGGAGATGTCCCCAATGCCACTTCTGGCCCTCAGGCCTATAAACAAGTTAAGTCACAGCCAGGGACAAACAATGTTAGGTCTGATAAGAGAGGAAAGGGACATTACCCCAAAGAAGCTGCAAGACCTAGATAGCACATATAAGCAGGACCGGGAGATAAATCTAGACCAGGAAAGCCAGAAATAAGACTGAATATATCCCATTTGTTGACTTGCTGCACCCTCTCAGAACACAAGACATAGCATTTTGGTAAGGACCCCAGAAGATGGTGCTAACTCACTGCTAAGGTTGCTCCAAGAAACCAGAAACAATGACCCACAATGACTAGAGCTGAAATGCCTAAATTGCAGAGACAGAATTTTGAGGAAGGGATTAAAGGCTCAGAAAATTGGGCAGGCTAGAATGGACACCAGAGGATTATGGTCCATGGAAGGACCCAGAGAATACCTAGTCACCAAGGCCATCAGAAATACACTGGTCAGAATAGAACCAAAATCACTAAGAAAGAAATTCAGTGGCTCTCCTCTGCAGGACAGGGTGAATACAAAAGAGCATGTCAGGGCACCTGAGTTGGATTGAATATCCAACTCTTGATTTAGGCTCAGGTCATGATCTCGGACTCTCTGGGATCAAGACCCACATCAGGCTCCACGCTCAGCACAGAGTCTGCTTGTCCCTCTCACTCTGCTCTTCCCCCACCCCCTGCTCCCATTCATTCTAAGATAAATGGATAAATCTAAAAAAAAAAAAAAAGCATGTCATAGACATTAGCTTGCTGAAAGGAATGGAAATAATAGTGCCTTAAACTAATACTAAATATACCCCAAGAACCCAATATTCAACCTGTGTCACAAATAGTTAAGGTCCTTCTCTCCATCACCTGTGGAAATAAACGGAATTTCTCACTACAAATGGAAATTCTCTGGAACTTATGATGGCGATTCCTCATTAATGTACCTTGGCCAGACCCTGGAGAGAAGAACATTCTGTCTTGACAAAAAGTTCACCATCTAAACTATACCCATTCCTTCTTCCCAACATTTAAAGCCTCTGCCTTATGGTTACTATACCAGCTGCCATGAACCTTAGTTCAGGACAGGTGAGAGATGATGTCTACATGATAATAAAGCAGAGTTGGTTTTGAAGCAAAGGCTGTGGGAACTAGGAAAATGCAGAGCCCACCCACCACTACCACCACCACCACCACCACCCCAGAAAATGTGGAAGTAAGCGTAAGCGACACAGCTTTAGGGGGAAAAGTCTTAGCAAGGGAACAGGAATAAATTAAGACAAAGAGGTAGAGAGGATGATTTATGAAGGAGGGGAGTTTGTCACAGAATTGAGGCAAAATAGATGTGTCCATCTTCACATCCTTCTTTGCCTGATTAACTCTTATTTATCCATTAAGAGCCATGTTAGCAGCCATGCCTTAAGAAGAGCTTTCCCTGTTCTTCACATTCCCTAAATCTTGACTTCAGCGTGTCACTACGGCAGCTACGACAGAATGCATTCTTTTCTGTTGTAATTGTTTTTATTGAGCTATAATTCACATACCATAAAATTCAAACTTTTAAGGTATATAATTCAATGTTTTAATATATTTACAAGTTGCACAATCCTCTCCAATATCTAAGTCTGGAATATTTCAACACCCCAAAGAGAAGCCCCATACCCATTAGCAGTCATTCTCCATTCACCATTCCTTCCAGCCCATGGCAACCACAAGTCCACTTTCTGTCTATATGCATTTACCTATTTTGGACATTTTATATAAACAGAATTATACAATATGTAGTCCTTTTGTCTGGCTTCTTTCACTTAGCCGAATGCTGTCAAGGTTTATCTATGTTGTAGCATGTAAAAATATGTACTTCTCTCCTTTTTATGGCTGAATCATATTCCATTGTGTCTATATGCCACATTTTTTTACCCATTCATCACGTGATGGACATTTGGATTATTTCCACTTTACGGTTACTATGAATACTGCTGCTATGAACACTGGTGAACAAGTTTTTAAGTGGACCTATGTTTTCAGTTCTCTTGGATATATGCCTAGGAATGGAATTGCTGAGTCATATGGGAACCCTGTGCTCAACTTTTTGAAGAACTGCTGAACTGTTTTCTATTTTATATTCCCACCAGGAATGTAACTGTCTTTCATTTATCTAGCCCTCAAATTTCTTGAGGGCAGGGACTATCTTATGTTCTACCATATCCCCAGCATTTAGCAACAGTGCCTAATGCAATATGGTTGTGTATGAGTATTTGTAAAGTGAATGACTGAATTAAAAGCCCGATAATTTTTTTCTACCTTATGCCTTCTTTTGGAGAGATACTTATCAAAATACCACTTCATCACAATGCTCCCTCCCAATACCTTTAACTTTCTTCTCTCCAGACTCCTTCCCCTCTGAAACTAATCTAAGTAAATAACATACTCTTAGGTACCGGCACTTCTTGAGATGGGTGATCTATGATCACCAAACCGGAGAATTGGGATCTACTCAGGACTGCTCACCTGCACATTAGAGAAGTTAATATAATATAATCTGATGGTAGAATCAAGTGTTTCCAAATTGGCACCAATTAGCAGACAAGCAGATATTCATGTATATTTAGGGAGCAAAGTGACTCCCACATGGGGTCAGAGGCAACATATGGGGCCCATCCCATTACAAAGGCAGCGGAGAAGCTCTGCAGATGAAAGGGCCTTCCAATTCTAGCAGCTCTGGGTGGGGATTAGCCTCCCATGATTGGTACTTAAGTAGCCTGATGATTTCCAGCTCTGGCCAGTTAAAGAGATTATTGCATAGAGTAAATACTCACTTTGATCCTCAAACACAAAGTGGACATGTGCACTTACACTTTAAACATGACCAACTTCTCTTGATATGAAATAGGGACACATCTCTAATAAAATATGAATATACATTAATTCCCTGTAAAATTTCACAAAAATCTCTCCATTTCCGTTGATAAGCATTTACTGATACGGAAAGAGAAGACTCCCCTGATATTTTATATAAGATGCATCACATTGTACACATATACTTTGCATCATTCCATTTTTTTAAGAATAGAAGTCGTGTGTAACTATGTTGAATAAATTCTCAAACTTTTATATAAATGACCTGCAGTAAGCAGAATGCCTACCCCAAGGATGCCCATGCCCTAATTCCTGGAACCTGCAAACATGTTACATTACATGGAAAAAGGGACTTTGCAGATGTAATGAAGGTTATAGACCCTAAAATAAGGAGATGATCGGAATAATTTAGATGGACTCAGTGTGACCACATGTGGCCCTTAAAAGGAGAGATCTTTCTCCGGCTGGAGTCAGGAAAGATGTTGCAGAAGGAGAAGTCAGAAATGTGAAGGGTGAGAGAATTTCGAACTACTCTTGCTGGAAGGGGACCATATGGAAAGCATGAGGACAAATGTGGGCAACCTGTAGGACCCACAGCCCAGCCCCCTAAATGACAGCAGACAAGGAAATGGGGACCTCAGTTCCATAATCAAAAGAAACTGAATCTGGCCAGCAACCTGAGTGAGTGTGGTAGCAGATTCATCCTCAAAGCCTCCAGATCAGGACTCAGTCCAGCCAACACGAGGATTTCAACCTTGTTATGTACTGAGCAGAGGACCCAGCTGAGCCACTGTCCTCTTGACTTCTGACCCAAAGAACTATGAATAAATACATTCGTGTTGTTTTAAGCCACTGAGTTTGTAGTAATGTGTTATGGCAGCATCAGATAACTAATATATTACCAAATGTCAGTATATTAAATTCCAAAATTCCATAGTAAGGAAACACAATAACCACTAGAACAATCAATTAAAATTGCACACTCCTGGAACCAATTCACGTTCCACTACCAAACGTTATTTGTTATGATAAATACATGGGAGATTTCTACCCATAATTATGGGGTAGTTTTTAAAATTGTATCTAAGAATAATATTCCAATTTCTAAGTAATTGTCTTCTCCAACATGTATAACTTTAGCATTCATTTTTAAAAAGTAAATAGATAATTGCTTTGTCCCACCTTTCATATTTGGCTTATCAGTTCATACAGTTCACTATAGGTGTACATGTCTTTTATAATATATTTGATTAGATTCCTATTTCATGTAACCCTATATTAGTCACATTAACAAAAGCCAGTGACTGTTAATAAAGTTGAAGGAATCAATGTTTTCAGAAACCTAAGTACATAAATGATGTCAAAGATTTATAGCTCTCAAAAGTACAAAGAATTCTAAAGCAAAAGTCACTTACATTTTTAGTATATAAATACATAAAGCCAATAACATTGACTTACTTTTTAATAAGACTTTATTAGTCTAATGACCGTATTTTGGTATTTATGTTTCTTAAATTAGTAGCTCCAAGTTGCACGTGGCTTCTTGCAAGCATATCACAGTTCCTCCAGGTCCTGATCTGAAGAACACACGCTTTGGATATTCCAAGTTCTACCTGCTCCAGCCAATGTTTCCAAATTACAACAATGCCAGTGAAATTGGACTTTCCCAGAGACTCTATAATATAAAATCTAGATGTGGAACACAGACACTTACTTTTTCTGAGTTCTTTCAGCCAGCCTTGCAATCTCTATTGCTGCCTTCCTTGCTTCAAAATCTTCCCTTTTAACCACCTCTCCAGTCCCTCGGTAGCCTAGCTCCACCAACTGGCGGGCCAGGCCTTCATCCTAAAGAGAAAAATAAATTTTAGGATTTGCACATGAATTAGACATCTTATTTTATTCGATGTATACTGAATAACTATTTTAAATGAAAATCAAATTTATTTTTTAAAAATGAGACATATGAGATACGAAAACTTAGAATTCTTCCTAACAATACTTTCATAAACATCGCATTTATCACCCCTTTCCCACAGATGTACAATAAAGAAAAAAAAGGAAACAACATCAGTCACTAAATTTTCTCTAAGGGATTAAAGGACAAAAGTCTGTTATTTTTAATCCATTTATGAGAGCAGCTGTAGATAATTAATAGAATATCTTTAAAACAATAAAACTGAGACAATTGTACTCATACAAGAAAGACTTTGAAAAAACCAATTGCACAAAAAGGGAATTGGGTTGCTCCCATAAAGTGCAACATTTCAGAGACTTACTTCCTTGAAGTCAATGAACTGATGACACAGAGCATTAAAACTTCAAATACAAAATAAAAAGCAGATGAATTTCCTATTTAACTGGAAAGATCTTGTTTCCATATAATGTTGGTACCAATAAAGACAGCAAAGTAGAAACCCAGAAAGATGACAACAAAAAAGCTTCAAGCTGAAAAAAATTTCCCCACAATCCTTTAGCCCTTTTATATTTCAGCTACTTTAAGAAATGTCTCACACATTTGCGTCACTTACATAGCATATTCAAAAAAGAATACTGCTTCCCCATAATCTGAAGAGGTGTTGTTTTATATGAAGTTACTGAGAGAAGGACTAAAGTATTACATAAAAATATGTATATGTTAATAATGTTCCTTATATTATCATCTTGGTTAAATATGAAATATTTGAAATACAGTGAAAACAGCATACATTTTATTGTTAGAGACACTTAATACATCACTGTGGAATGCAAGAACCATCTGACAGAATTAAATGAGAAAATGTAAGATGCCTGGTTAATAATCGATTCAGCCCTTAGAGGCTGGTTTAAAATTCAAACCAATGGGAAGAAAACATTTAGACATTATCAGCCTAGAAACGTGCTACTTTCCTTTGCTAAAAATTAAAAGCAAATACAGTTGACTCTCAAACAGCAAGGGTTTGAACTGTGCAGGTTCACTTACACACATTTTTTTTCTCAATAAATATACTGGAAAATTCTTTAGAGATTTGCAACAAATTGAAAAAAAACTCACAAATTAATTGTGGAGCCTAGAAATAGTGAAAGAATTAAGAAAAAGTTACTTGTGTCATAAATGCATAAAATATATATAGACACTAGTCTATTTTATCATTTACTACCCTAAAAGATACCTAAATCTATTATAAAATGTTAAAATTCATCAACACTTACAGATTGTACACCATCTTTTCATTTTTCATTCTGATATCAGTAATACATACAACATCTACAGCAATCTGTATCCTCTAAGACAATATTGAGGTAGGTACTGACAGACGATTCGTCTTGTAAAGAGTTGATGTAAACTTACTTTAGATAAAACACAGTCCAGTACTGTAAATGTATTTTCTCTTCCTTTTGATGTTTTTTTTTAAGATTTTATTTATTTATTTGAAAGAGAAAGTGAGAGAGAGAGATCGTGAGCACACTCGCATGAGCGGGGGAGGGGCAGAAGAGGGAGAGGGAGAAGCAGATTCCCCGGTGAGCGGGCTCCATCCCAGGACCCCAGGATCATGACCTGAGCTGAAGGCAGATGGTTAACCCCCACCCAGGAGCCCCTCCTTATGATGTTCTTAACATTATCTTTTCTCTAGTTTACTTTATTGTAAGAATATAGCATATAATACACATGACATACAAATATGTTTTATGTTGTCTCTTCAACTGTTTATGTTCTCAGTAGGACCTCTGGTCAACAGTAGGCTATTGGTAGTTAAGTCCTGGGGGACTCAAAATTTCTCCACAGATTTTCAACTGCTTGGGGATCATCGGTGCCCCAATCCCCTTGTTGTTCAAGGGTCAACTGTACGGAACTCTGTGTAGTAATGGGGATGCATTTGCCAAGCTAATAGAGTGCAAAGCACCAGGCCTTGGGAGGGCTATGTGCCTTTTTTTCTGACTCATTTCCCTGCTTATTATACCAGTTATTCTAGGCTCTTCGGTGAGAAGCACAAAACTAAGCAAATGCCTCCACCTAGTGGAATTAATATTTAATAGAAAAAACAATGAAGATTTTGGATTTGATTTACAAAAGAGAGCTGATTTGAGTGTAAGTTTTCATAAATATATTGTTAAAAGTGAGCATATGGGAAGAACTCTCAGCTAAACTCTTGAGACTGTGGGGTTTTTCTAGAAGAATGTAAATGACTTGTAGTCATCACAGTATTTGATATAATGAAGGCGATTAAAAAGTTGCCATTATTAATTCCATATATGGAATGAATGGTACATTTCTGTGTGCCTTTCCTGGGCCACACAAAATCATTTGAATAGCTCTGCACTCATCTACATTAATGTATATTGCAACAAAGAGCAAGATCTACTGAGAAAACAAGTAGAAAGCTGAAGTTGGTTGCCTCACCAACCATTACCACTAATAGAATCATAAATCATCTGTCCACTTTAAAGGGTCAATTATCTTTAAAGAAATTATCCTTAAAGAAACCTGAGAAACAAAATATTTTTACTTATTCACATATTTAGCACTTCTGATGCTTTATTCCTTTGTGTAGATCCATGTTTCCCACTGATACGATTTTCCTTCTACCTGAAAAACTTTCACATTTCTTGTGGTGTAGGTCTGCCAACAACTAATTATCTTGCCTTTTGTTTGACTGAAAAAATGGGTTTCACCTTAATTTTTGAAAGATATTTTTGCTGGGTTAGTGCTCCAGATTGACTTTTGACCTTTCAACACTTTAAAGATGTTACCCCATTGCCCCATGCCTCATATTACCTCTGAGAGGTGGCTAGTCTTTCCCGTCTGTTTTATTTTACATAATGTGTCCTTTCATTTTAGATTCCTTTAGGATTTTTTTTTTATCACTGGTTTTCAGCAATTTTAAGATAGTCCTTGGATTGGTTTCTTTGTGTTTATTCTGCTGGGAATGCACTGTACTCCTTGGCTCTACAGATTTATAGTTTTCACAGAATTTGGAAATTAGCCATTATTTTTTCAAATATATTTTATTCCCTACTTTCCCGGGATTCGACTTACATTTTTTGACAGGGCAAAAAGATTATCATTTTCTATAAAACTCTATGGTTTTAACTATAATACTTCATCTTAGTAAAAAAATAGGTGATTAGCCATGATAATCCAAGTATGTAAGTAAGGCAGTAATCTTGTATTGTCAATGCTTCTTCCCTCATATGATTGAGTCATTGATGTTTGGAGGCCAGTGGTTTGGAGCAGGTTAACTATAAAGAGGCATCATGCAGAGCAGAACCCAGAGATGGCTCACCCTTAAAGAGAAGGCTTCCTTGCTACACATGAACCATAAAACATGTGGCAAGGCAGAGGCCACCCAAGTGGGCAGCAAATGTCTGTACAAGACTTAATTCTGACTGCATGACTATTCTTCTGGGACAGACGTTAGACATCTCTCAGCTGCTGGGAGAGATGTTTGGCCCCAAGGATGTGGATTGGAACGGTACCTTCCAGTTGCTGTGGTCTTGGACCTTGGCAGAGTTGGACTGGGACTCGAGGGTTCCATCCCAGAAGCCCGCAAAACTGCCCAGGGTCATACTGATTTCTGGAAGGCTACAGATCTGTGGTCTGGCATGCACAATTCACTCCCCAAACAGATGTGGGGCTGTACTGTCCCCAGTCTTTGGGCCAGAGCTCATGCCCACCCCCAGCCTGGCTGCACCCCTGGGGCAAAGTGCCTCCCACACTGTTCCTCTAGTGGGGTAATGGTGAGTGGTAGATGAAGATTGGAATTTGGTGTTATGTGGGATGAGCCAGACTCCTAACAGTTGAGTCTGGAACAAGGGGTAGCCAGCATCTGGAGCACTGAGGTATTTCTCATCAGAAGAAAGAGAGAGAGATAGAGAAAGAAAGGAAGAGGGAAAAAATGAAGGAAGGGGAAGGGAGGGAGGGAAGGAGGGAGGGAGAGAGGAAGGAAGGAAGGAAGGGAGGGAGGGAGGAAGGAAGGAAGGAAGGAAGGGTGGGTGGGTCTATGGCCACTAGAACACTTGATGTTGCCAACAGGCTACTGAGGCTCCCATAGCTTTTGTCTTTTGTTATTACGTTGTATATTGCTGGAAAAGAGTTATTATTGTAGTTCAATCTTAGACTTCTTCAGCTAAACTCACTGATTTGTTCTAAAAGGGTTCCAGTTTAATTTTCTTGTATTCTCATGGCAGATAATTATACCGCCTTTATAATAATATTCTGACTTCTTCCAAGTATTTATGACACTTTTCTTTCATCATAGCATTGCTGTGGTCAGACTACCAATAAAAAGTTAGAGTACTCACAAACATTTTTATCATGTTTCTATTCCAGTGCTAAACTTTGCAAATGTTTAACGCTGATCATAAAGTTCACAAGTGATTGCTATATACTCTTCATCAAGTTATGACGAGTTTAGAATTTTATCCTATGCTTTTTCTGCAACTATAGAGATTATATTTTTTCTTTTTAAAATTAATGTCTTGGGAAAATATATAAAGAATTTGCTTAAGTTGCAAAATCAGAAAAGACCAGTAGGTGGTTTTAGAAGTCCCTGATTTCCCCCCAACAAAAAGGCTTTATTTTTCACTCCCATTTGAATGTTAAATTACCTACTTTAGTCAGTCCAGGCAGGAAACAGATGACACACTTAAATGGAATAAGTGAAGGAAACTGAGTGGCTGAGTTAATTAACAAAGGTATAGACAGGGTTAAGAAAAATCCTAGAGAGATAATGAAGCACCCTGCAGCTAGCTACAGCAATAAGCTATTAAAAGTCACTAACTAGTCCAAATGAGGTAAGAGGAAGGGGCAGTTAATAGAGCCCAGGGAAACAGCTGTAGGACTCAACCCTAAATTGTGGCTTTTGAAAAAAAATATCCATTGCTAACCTAAGGCACAGTATAGAAGGAATGGGGTGGGGGGAGGGGACGAACTACCTAACCCCTCCCTTTTGGCTTCTAATTTCTTGCTGGCGTCTCTTTGGTTGGACCCAACTGGCCAAAGGAAAAGGGGGCCCAGTTGAAGCAGTCAACAGAAATCAACTTCTTGGGACAGAGAGCAAGCTGGCAGAAGGTAGATCTCAAGGGCCAAACAGAAAATATCTAATACAACCAGGGAAAGAATTCTAGGTTCAAAATAAAATTTTCCAAAACTTTAAAGATACTACTCCATTTTCTTTTAGGAATCACTCCTGGGAATGCAGTCTAAGAGCAAGCTGACTTATAAGTAAGAACTTGACACTCCAAATTATTTTTTTAAGTTGCATAAAATAAAATGAAGAGGATACTGAAAAGATGGCAGAGGAGTAGGTGACCCTATTCCAACCAGTCCCCGGAATTGAGCTGGTATCTACCAGACCACTCTGAACCCATGAAATCAGCCTGAGATGTAAGAAGATAGATCTGGATCTCTACAAACAGAATATCACAGGCTGTTGGTTTTGAGGTATGAAGCAGGGAGCCATGATTCCACCGGCACACATCTGAAGATAAACAGAAGGGGTAGGGAGCTGTCGGGATCCTACATCGCCAGTGAGTGACAGCCTCCCACACTGGGGACAGGGCACAGACTCACAGACCTGTAGTGGCAGGGAAAGGACTTTAGGGGCCACAGGTACAAACTGGGGGTGACTGGCGGTTTTAGAAGCACAAAGGGCAGAGATGTGCCCCGAGGCCCCGACCTAGAGGCGAGGACTGGGAGCCCTGATGAGGGGCGCACAACCCAGGACGCTGCAGTTTATAGCAGCACAGACAGAAACGGAGATAGTGTGGCCCGGAGAGCTCAATGAAGAACAGACTGCGATCTCTCTGCTCTGAGGCAGAGGGTTGGAAAGGGTCTCTTCTGCTCTCTGGGAAGAGACGCGGAAAGCCGCCAGAGAACAAAAGCCCCAAAAAACAGGTTTTCACTGAGCCCATCCCCCCCTGACAGGGGGCAGGGTGACTCTGCCCAAACACGGTTGCCTGAGTAACAGCACGGCAGGCCACTCCCCCAGAAGACAGGTTGGGAGAAGAAGAGGCCAACAACCTTAAGGTCCCTATAAAACAGGTGCATCTTGCTTGGGTTCTGGTCAATAATTTGGACTCTGTACCCTCAACCACCCCTCAACAGAATGACTAGGAGGAGGAGCCCCCAAAATAGGAAAGACTCAGAGACTGTGACTTCTGCCACAGATTTACAAATGGATACAGATATAACCAAGATGTCGGAAATGGAATTCAGGGTAGCAGTGGTGAACACAATAGCTAGAATGGAGAAATCAATTAATGGCAACACAGAGTCTCTATGGGCAGAAATGAAAGCTGAACTGGCAGAACTTAAAAATGCTATCAATGAGATCCAATCTAATGTAGATAATCTAACAGCTAGGGTAAGCAAGGCAGAAGAATGAATTAGGGATCTAGAAGACCAACTGATAGAAAAGAAGGATAAAGAGGAGGCCAGGGAGAAATAACTCAAAATCCATGAAAACAGAATCAAAGAATAAGTGACACCATGAAACGTTCCAATGTCAGAATTATTGGGATCCCTGAGGGGGTGGGGAGAGAGAGAGGACTAGAAGATATATTTGAGCAAATCATAGCAGAGAACTTCCCTAATCTGGGGAATGAAACAAACATTTGTGTCCTAGAGGCAGAGAGGACCCCTCCCAAGATCAAGGAAAACAGGCCAACACCCCGGCATGTAATAGTACAATTTGTAAATCTTAGAACCAAGGAAACCATCTTAACAGCAGTTAGGGGGAAGAGATTCCTTACATACAGAGGGAAGAACACCAGAATAATGTCAGACCTATCTACAGAGACCTGGCAAGCCAGAAAGGGCTGGCAAGACATATTCAGGGTACTAAATGAGAAGAACACGCAGCCAAGAATACTTTATCTGGCAAGGCTGTCATTCAGAATGGATGGAGAGATGCAGAGCTTCCAAGACTGGAAGAAACTGAAAGAATATGTAACCACTAAGCCAGCCCTGAAAGAAATATTAAGGGGTTTCTATAAAAGGAGAAAGACCCCAAGAGTGATATAGAACAGGAATTTACAGAGACAATCTATAGAAACAAGGACTTCACAGGCAACATGATGACAATAAATTCATATCTTTCAATAATCACTCTCAACTTGAACGGCCTAAATGCTCCCATAAAACGGCACAAGGTTGCAGTTTGGATAAAAAGACAGGACCCATCCATATGCTGTCTACAAGAGACTCATTTTGAACCTAAAGATACATCCAGACTGAAAGTGAAGGAATGGAGATCCATCTTCCATGACAAAGGACCTCAAAAGAAAGCTGGGGTAGCAATTCTTATATCAGACAAATTAGATTTTAAGCTAAAGACTGTACTTAGAGACACAGAAGGACACTATATCATTCTTAAAGGGTCTATCCAACAAAAAGATCTAACAATTGTAAATATCTACGCCCCCAACATGGGAGCAGCCATCTACATGAGCCAACCAAAATAAAGAGTCATATTAATAGCAATACGTTAATTGTAGGAGACCTCAATACTCCACTCTCAGCAATGGACAGATCATCTAAGCAGAAAATCAACAAAGAAACAAGAGCTTTCAATGACACACTAGACCAGATGGACCTCATAGATATATACAGAACATTCCACCCTAAAACAACAGAATACTCATTCTTCTTGAGCGCACACAGAACTTTCTCCAGAATAGACCACATACTGGGTCACAAATCAGGTCTCAACTGATACCAAAAGACTGAGATTATTCCCTGCATCTTCTCAGACCATAATGCTTTAAAACTGGAACTCAATCACAAGAAAAAATTTGGCAGAAATTCCAACACTTGGAAGCTAAAGACCACTCTGCTCAAGAATGTTTGGGTCAACCAGGAAATCAAAGAACTTAAACAATTCATAGAAATGAATGAGAATGCAAATACATCAGTCCAAAACCTAAGGGATATTGCAAAGGCGGTCCTAAGGGGGAAATACATAGCCATCCAAGCCTCACTCAAAAAAATAGAAAAATCCCAAATTCACGAACTAACTTTACACCTTAAAGAACTAAGGAAAAAACAACAAACGATGCCTAAGCCACACATTAGAGGAGAAATTATTAAGATTAGAGCAGAGATCAATGAATTAGAAACCAGAAACACAGTAGATCAGATCAATGAAACTAGAAGCTCATTCTTTGAAAGAATTAATAAGATCGATAAACCACTGGCCAAACTTATCCAAATTAAAGAGAAAGGACCCAAATTAATAAAATTATTAATGAAAGGAGAGAGATCATGACTAACACCAAGGAAATAGAAACAATTATTAGAAATTATTATCAACAGCTATATGCCAATAAATTAAGTAACCTGGAAGAAATGGATGCCTTCCTGGAAACCTATAAACTGCCAAGACTGAAACAGGAAGAAATTGACAACCTGAATAGGCCAATAACCAGTAACGAGATTGAAGCAGTGATCAAAAACCTCCCAAAAAACAAGAGTCCTGGGCCTGATGGATTCCCTGGGGAATTCTACCAAACATTCAAAGAAGAAATAATACCAATTCTCCTGAAGCTGTTTCAAAAAATAGAAACAGAAGGAAAGCTTCCAGACTCTTTCTATGAGACCAGCATTACCTTAATCCCCAACCAGGCAAAGACCCCATCAAAAAGGAGAATTTCAGACCGATATCCCTGATGAATATGGATTCCAAAATTCTCAACAAAATCCCAGCTAATAGGATCCAACAATACATTAAAAGGATCATCCACCATGATCAAGTGGGATTTATCCCCGGGATGCAAGGATGGTTCAACATTTGCAAATCAATGTAACAGAACACATTAATAAGAGGAGAGAGAAAAACTATATGGTCCTCTCAACTGATGCAGGAAAAGCATTTGACAAAATACAGCATCCTTTCCTGATTAAAACTCTTTAGAGTATAAGGATAGAGAGAATATTCCTCAAGTTCATAAAATCCATCTATGAAAAACCCACAGCAAATATCATCCTCAATGGGGGAAAAAAGAGAGCCTTTCCCTTAAGATCAGGAACACGTCAAGGATGCCCACTCTCGCCACTGTTGTTCAACGTAGTACTAGAAGTCCTAGCAACAGCAATCAGACAACAAAAAGAAATAAAAGGTGTTCAAATTGGCAAAGAAGAAGTCAAACTCTCTCTCTTCGCAGATGACATGATACTTTATGTGGGAAACCCAAAAGACTCCACCCCCAAATTACTGGAACTCATGCAGCAATTCAGTAATGTGGCAGGATACAAAATCAATGCACAGAATCAGTTGCTTTCTTATACACTAACAATGCAACTGTAGAAAGAGAAATTAGAAAAACGATTCCATTTACAATAGCACCAAAAACCATAAGATACCTCGGAATAAACCTAACCAAAGAGGCAAAGGATCTATACTCTAGGAACCACAGAACACTCATGAAGGAAATAGAAGAAGACACAAAAAAATGGAAAAACATTCCATGCTCATGGATCAGAAGAATAAACATTGTTAAAATGTCTATGCTGCCCAGAGCAATTTATACCTTCAACACCATCCCAATCAAAATTCCAATGCCATTTTTCAAAGTGCTGGAACAAACAATCCTAAAATTTGTATGGAATCAGAAAAGACCCCGAATCGCCAAGGAAATGTTGAAAAAGAAAAACAAACCTGGGGGGCATCACATTGCCTGATTTCAAGCTATATTACAAAGCAGTGATCACCAAGACAGCATGGTCCTGGCACAAAAACAGACATATAGACCAATGGAACAGAATAGAGAGCCAGATATGGACCCTCAGCTCTATGGTCAAATAATCCTCGAAAAAGAGGGAAAAAATATGCAATGGAAAAAAGACAGTCTCTTCAATAAATGGTGCTGGGAAAATTGGACAGCTATATATATAGACGAATGAAACTCGACCATTCTCTAATACCATACACAAAGATAAACTCAGAACGGATGAAAGACCTCAATGTGAGACAGAGGAGAACATAGGCAGTATGTTCTCTTTGACATCGGCCACAGCAACTTCTCTCAAGATACATCTCCAAAGGCTAGTGAAACAAAAGCACAAATGAACTTTTGGGACTTCATCAAGATGAAAAGCTTCTGCACAGCAAAGGAAACAGTCAACAAAACAAAGAGGCAACCCACAGAATGGGAGATGATATTTGCAAATGACACTACAGATAAAGGGCTGGTATCCAAGATCTATAAAGAACTTCTCAAACTCAACACCCAAAAAACAAATAATCAAGTCAAAAAATGGCCAGAAGACATGAACAGACACTTCTCCAAAGAAGACATACAAATGGCTAACAGACACATGAAAAAATGTTCATCATCATTAGCCATCAGGGAAATTCAAATCAAAACCACATTGAGATACCACCTTACACCAGTTAGAATGGCAAAAACTGACAAGGCAAGAAACAACAAACATTGGAGAGGTTGTGGAGAAAGGGGAACTCTCTTACACTCTTGGTGGGAATGCAAGTAGGTACAGCCACTTTGGAAAACAGTGTGGAGGTGCCTCAAAAAATTAAAAATAGAGCTAACCTATGACCCAGCAACTGCACTGCTGGGTATTTACCCCCAAAGACACAGATGTAGTGAAAAGAAGGGCCATATGCACCCCAATGTTCATAGCAGCAATGTCCGCAATAGCCAAACTGTGGTAAGAGCCAAGAAGCCCTTCAACAGATGAATCGATAAAGAAGATGTGGTCCACATATACAATGGAATATTACTTACCCATCAGAAAGGATGAATACCCAACTATTACATCAACATGAATGGGACTGGAGGAAATTATGCTAAGTGAAATAAGTCAAGCAGAAAAAGTCAATTATCATATGGTTTCACTTATTTGAGGAACATAAAGAATAGCATGGAGGACATTAAGAGAAGGAAGTGAAAAATGAAGCAGGGGAATCGGAGGGGGAGATGAACCATGAGAGACTATGGACTCTGAGAAACAATCTGAGGGTTTTAGAGGGGAGGGGTGTGGAGGGATGGGTTAGCCCGGTGATGGGTATTAAGGAGGGCAAATACTGCATGGAGCACTGGGTGTTAATCAAAAACAATGAATCATGGATCACTACATCAAAAACTAATGATGTATTGTATGGTGACTAACATAACATAATAAAATTAAATTAAATTTAAAAAAATTAAAAAATTAAAAAAATAAAATATATAAAATGTAAAATTAACCATTTTAAGTATATAGTCCAGTGGTATTAAGTACATTCCTACAATTGTGTAATCACTGCCACCGTCAACCATCAGAACTCTTTTCATCTTAAAAAACTGAAACTCTGTACCAATTAAACAATAACTCTCATTCTCCCTTTCCCCCAGACCCTGGCAATGACCATTCTACTTTCTGTCTCTATGAATCTGACTCCCCTAGGTATCTCATAAAAGTGAAATTACACAGTATTTTTCTTTTTGTGGCTGGATTATTTCAGTTAGCATAATGTCCTCAAAGTTCATCTATGTTGTAGCATGTGTCAGAATTTCCTTCCTTTTAAAGGCTGAATAATATTGCCTTGTAGATAGATAGCACATTTTGTTTATGCATTGATCCATCAACAGATACTCGGGTGGCTTCCACCTTCTGGTTATTGTGAATGATACGGCTATGAACATGGGTACACAAATATCTGTTCTAGTCCCTGCTTTCAATGCTTTTGGCTGTATACTCACCAGTGAAACTGCTGAATCATATAGTAATTCTCACTTTAATTTTCTGAGGAGCTGCTCAAACAGCCGTCAACTGTTTCCACAATGACTGCACCATTATATACTGCCACCAATTTCTCCATGTCCTTGCTAACACTTACTTTCTGTTGTTGTTGGTTTGTTTTTGTTTTTGTTTTGAAATAGCTATCTTAATAGATATGAAATGGTCTATCATTGTGGGGTTTTTTTTTTTTTCAGTATAGTTGAACACAGTGTTACATTAGTTTCAGGTGTACAACTTAGTGTTTTGACAAGTTCATACATTATGCTGCATTCACCACAAGCGTACCACCCATCTGTCCCATTACATCGCTATTACAATATCATTGACTATATTCCTTATGCTGTGCCTTTTACTCTCATGACTTATTCATTCCATTACTGGAAGTTTGTATCTCCCACCGCTCCCCTTCACCCATTCTACCCAATCCCCCACTTCCCTTCCTTCTGGCAACCATCAGTTTATTCTCTGTATGTATAGGTCTGATGCTGTTTACTTCTTTTTAGATTCTACTTACGAGTAGAATCATATGTTGTCTTTCTCAGTCTGATTTATTTCACTTAGCATAATACACTCTAGGTCCACTGATGTCATCTCAAATGGCACAGTCTCATCCTTTTCTAGGGCTGTGTAATATTCCTCTGTGTGTGTGTGTGTGTGTGTGTGTGTGTGTGTGTGTGTGTGTACCACATTTTCCTTATCCATTCATCTAATGATGGACACTGAAGTTGCTTCCATATCTTGGCTATTGTAAATAATGCTGCAATAAACACAGGGGTGCACATTTTTGAATTAGTGATTTTTTTTTTTAAAGATTTTATTTATTTGACAGAGAGAGAGAGCACAAGCAGGGGGAGCGGCAAGCAGAAGGAGAGGGAGAAGCAGGCTCCCTGCTGAGCAGGGAGCAGGGAGCTCGATGCAGGGCTCAATCCCAGGACCTCAGGATCATGACCTGAAGGCAGATGCTTAAACGACTGACCCACCCATGTGCTCCTGAGTTAGTGTTTTCATTTCATTGGATAAATACCCAATAGTGGAATTAAGGGATTATATATTTCTATTTGTAATTTTTTTAAGAACCTCCATACCGTTTTCCACAGTAGCTGCACCAATTTACATTCCCACCAACAGTGCAGCAGAGTTCCCTCATCTTTCCATCCTCACCAACACTTGTTATTTCTTGTCATTTTGATTTTAGCCATTCTGACAGGTGTAAGGTGGTATCTTACTGTGGTTTTGATTTGCATTTCCCTGGTGATTAGTGATTTTGAGCATCTTTTCATGTGTCTATTGGCCATTTGTGTGTCTTCTTTGGAAAAATGTCTATTCAGGTCCTCTGCCCACTTTTCAATCAGACTAGTTTTTTTTCTTTTTGGTATTAAATTACATAAATTCTTTATGTATTTTGGATATTAAGCCCTTACCAGATATACCATTTGCAAATATATTCTCCCATTCAGGAGGTTGTCTTCTTGTTTTGTTGCTCTGCAAAACCTTTTTATTTTGATGTAGTCCCAATAGTTCATTTTTGCTTTTGTTTCCCTTGTCTGAGGAGACATATCTAGAAAAATGTTACTGTGGCTGACGTCAGAGAAATTACTGCCTGTGCTCTCTTCTAGGATTTTAATGGTTTCAGGTCTCACATTTAGGCCTCTAATCCACTTTGAGTTTATTTCTGTGTATGGTGTTAGAATGTGGTCCAGTTTCATTCTTTTATGTGTAGCTGCCCAACTTTCCCAGCAGCATTTTTTGAAGAAACTGTCTTTTCCTCATTGTATACATGATTGTGGTTTTGATTTGCATATTTAATGATTAATGCTGTTGAATATCTTTTTGTGAGCTTATTGAACATTTGTGATACTCTTTGAAGAAATGTCCAAATTCTTTGCCAATTTTTAATTGAGTTGTTTGCTTTTGTGTTGTTGAGTTGTAGAAGTTCTTTACATACTCTAGATATTAAGCCCTTATTAGATATATAATCTGCAAATGTTTCCTCCCATTCTATGGGCTGCTTTTTCATTCTATTGATAATGTACCTCGGTGCACAAAAGTTTTTAATTTTGATGTTATTCAATCCAATCTGAGTTATTTTTGAAATATCATTTTATTCTCAGAATTCCAAAATTCTACCACTATATACCTAGGTACGAATTTTTTCCATTTGTCCAACTATGTAGCTAATGGACACTACAATTTTGTGCTTATCTCCAACACAGAGAAAAATTTATTATTCAATATTATTTTATCCCCCTCATTTTCTATATAATTTCTCTCTGGTAAGTTTATTAGATAGATATCGAGCCTCCTGGAATTCTTCTTTCATTGAATTTTCTTTTATATAATTATTTATTTTTCTCATTTTTTTCCACTATATTCTGGGTAATTATATCACCTTTAACTTCCAGATGATTAATTTGTCCTTTAAAAAGTGTCCATTCTATTAGTTAGCCCTTTTAAAAATGTTATCAATTATATTTTTAATTCCTAAGAATTCTTTCTTGCTCTCTGATTGCTCCCTTTTCATACCAATCTATTATTTTGTTTATAGATTTTACTGATACTAAAATATCTCTGAGGGCGCCTGGGTGGCTCAGTTGGTTAAGCGACTGCCTTCCGCTCAGGTCATGATCCTGGAGTCCTGGGATCGAGTCCCACATCGGGCTCCCTGCTCGGCGGGGGGGTCTGCTTCTCCCTCTGACCCTCTTCCCTCTCGTGCTCTCTGTCTCTCATTCTCTCTCTCTCAAATAAATAAAATCTTTAAAAAAAAATTAAAAATAAAAATAAAATATCTCTGAAATAGAAAATTGGAATTTATTTAAAGTTCTCCCTGGGTTTTAAATGTTTTGTGTTGTCTAACATCAGTTATTCTCCTTATTCACCCTGGGCTATATCTTTTATGCTATTATGTTTCCTCAAACATCTGTAGATACATATGAACAGAGGACTGGATTGATTGATACAGACATTAGCATGGATTCCCTCCACAATTGTACAAGTCTAGTTCCCTAACTGGACTCTCCTCTGAATAGGTGAACTGTGGAAGTTGTGTATAAAAGAACAGAATATGGCAACATATAGACTCCCCTTGAGGATATGTGGGCATGAAGAAGGAAGGAGAGTTGGGATATATCCCACTCTCTCCAACCTAACTGCCAAAATAAGAAGGGCTTGGCATAATAAGTATAACTTTTTACAGATTTATTCTCCTCTTCAGAACTTCTAACATTATTTCATTACTTTGTGCTTAGTTCTTATTTCTCAGGCCCCTTTACTCCCTCCAGGTCTCCTTGTTAGGCATGTACTTCACTTTCCTTAGAGAACAGTTCTCTTGTTCATTCTTGGGTTAAATACTGCCAGTGTATATGCTTTATATAGGGTGTACCTCTGGCTTAGCTATGTAGAATTAACTTCTTTAATCAATTACAGGTTCTCTCCTGCCCTTTGTATTATTATTGGCTCTGACATTTCTCTAAATCTGTTTTATTCATTTTGGGCTATGTTTTCTCTATCTTGTCAATCTGATACTATCTGCTTTCTAATTTACCAAAAATATGCACAATTTCTGGTTCCCTAGAGAGGCGTCATTTCTTGTTTCCTAGTGCTTTTATTGATTTATTCTCTTTCATATCGACATAGAAAATAGGTAGACAGATAATGGAAAAATAGGAAGAGAGGAAGGAAAGGAGGGAGAGAGGTTTGATTGATTATATCCAGTACTCTACAAGTCTGCTGTGTCCACTTTAGTTCTAGTCACACTCTTCTCTTTTTTGATATACTAAAAAAGCTTCACAAAAAGCCCTCTTGCCTCTATTTGTACACCAATACAAGCCATCCTCCCAGTGGAAGATTTGAATGATTAAATACAAAGTGTCTGTTGAATTTACTGACACATCCCTCATTTGAGACCATAGAAAAAACAATTTCTATTAAATGATGAAGATGGGAACCAGCTTGCAGTGGGTTAAAAAGTGGAAGACGAGGAAATGAAGACTGATTATTTTACAATTCATTCCAGAATAGTAACTATAAAAAGGAAGAAAAGAAAGATATGGTAGGGCAAGATAGAGAGAACTCAATGGGCACAGAAAGGGACTCTGGAATTAAAGGTGAGAGGAACTAATCAGTACAGACAGTTCCCTAAAAGCATAAAAGGGAAGGGTACAGAATGCAGGTAAATATCATCAGTCAAGGGTATTAGCTGCAAACAGCAGAACTTACTGTCATCAGTCCAAATACAAAAAGAAATTATTAAAATACGATGCCCCCAAATCCCAGGGAAAGTTGAGTTAAGCCTACAGAGCCAGGAACAACACTCACAGCCACAGGAACTGTTTCAGCAAATATTCCTCTGCTGCCACCACGGAAAACAGATACGGTAACTCACCATTTGACCGAGGACATTAGACCCCAGAACTTCTCCACTGCATCAACTGAAAGCCAAAATCTTCCACACCTCATTCAATACAAAATGGATTCCACATGGTGCTTTCTTCTTCCTGTTACTCTTTTCTAAAGAGTGGTCTCATGCAAGTGTGTGTGATTGGCAGTGCCTATGTACCTGCAAAGATAACACCAGAAGCAAGGGAAACTGAGAAGGTGGGTTTCTGTCTCCACCTTAGGAAGGTGGGACTCAGCTTTGGGAACATTCTCAAAAACATTATAATAATAATGAGTGTTCAAAACGAGGACATATTCAGGAAGCAAACAGATAAGCATTACATGTGGTAGACACTATTAACAGGAGGGAAGGAAGAGCGCGTGCAAAGAAATTAAGGTAGTTTTATAAGTTTCATGGTAGAAAACTGAAGAGGATTCCAGCTCGATTGCCTTTTCTTTGTTGACTTTGAGGGGTGAAGGTCATCTATTAAGAGTCAGAAGTCTAAAGAGTAGAGAAGGTCTGAAAGAACAAGTTGTGAAACAAACAAGGGATATATCAACAGGCAATTCACAGAAGACATGCAAATGGTCAGGAAACATATAAAAAGATGATCAACCACACTAAAAATCAGGGAAATTAAAATTAAAACCATGAGCTTTTTTTTCACATATGATACTGGCAAAAAATGACAGGGTTGACAATATGAAGTACTGGTGACAGTCTGAGGAAAACGGTGTCTCAAACACTGCTGGTGGGAGAGTATATGGCTACTCTAGAGGGCACTTCGACCATGTCCATTATGAGCCATCAATTCTATTTTTTGATATATATTTTTTAAAGATTTTATTTATTTGAGAGAAAGAGAGCATACAAGAGGGGGAGGGGTGGAGGAAGAGGGAGAAGCAGGGTCCCTGCTAAGCAGGGAGCCCGATGCGGGGCTCAAGCCCAGGACCCTGGGATCATGACTTAAGCTGAAGGCAGACGCTTAACCAACTGAGCCACCCAGGAGGCCCTCCACTTTTTGATATATCTACAACTGCACAAAAAGAACGTGTACCAAAGATGCTCATTTCACTGTTGTTCATGAAACCATAATAAGGAAAACAAACTTCTAAAGAACCAACCTTAGTAAATAACAGATTCAATGCAGCAACTTGAATCTCAAGAATCAAGAATCACCAGAATCTCAAACACATTCCTTCATTACTGATTGTATAACAGCCCCAACTTTCCTGACAGTCAGGGTCAATTATTCTTGCCAAGATAGTGGCTGTCTTCTTGCCTCCCGATTCCTAGATAAGGAGCCTAAAGATTCCAGGGAAGACTTGTAACTTACATTCAGTGGGACTCTGACTGAGTCACCTGATGGGAGTGTTTCCCCATTCAGTGCTGTAACAGCACTCCAACCGGTCATAAGGGTTAACTTGCTTCAAGCGTATGTACCTCTGCTTGCTGACCTAAGTCCCTTGATATGTAGCAGAACTAACACATTCCTTGAGATTTTCAGACCACTGGCCTTGAGCAGTGAAGGACCAAATTTTCCCAGAAGATAAGGCCTGACTACATTAGAAAACAGTGGCCATGGATGCCAACAAGTCTGTTCAGGGTCATGAAGGCAGATGACTAACTGCCTGGGCACCTGCTTCTCCTACTCACAGCCTACCCCACCCCCGGTTTACAATAGCCAAGACATGGAAACAACCTAAGTGTCCATCAACAGGTAAATGGATAAAGGTAAGTGGATAAAGAAAATATATATGTGTTAGAATACTATTCAGCCATAAAAAAGAAGGAAATCCTGCTATTTGAGACAACATGCATGGAACTTGAAGGCATTATGCTAAGTGAAATAAGTCAGAGGACAAATACTTCATGATATCACCTGTATGTGGAATCTAAAAACAAAACAAACTCATAAGGAGATCAGATATACGGTTACCAGAGGAGAGATGTGGGGGAATTGAATGAAAGCAGTCAAAAGGTACACACTTCTAGTTGTAAGATAAATAAGTACTGGGGATGCACTGTACAACATTTTAACTAAAATAAATACTGCTGTATGGCATATTTAAACATTTCTAAGAGAGTAAATGCTAGAAGTTTTATCACAAGGAAAAAAACTTCTTGCATCTATACAAGATGATGGATGTTAACTTACTGTGATAATCATTTTGCAATATGTGTCAATAAGCCATTACTTTGTACCTCTTAAACTTATGTGTTGCTCTCTGTCAATTATGTCTCAGTACAACTGAAAGGAAAAAAGAAGAAAATATTCCATACAGACTTAGACAGTATAGCTGGCACGTGACTATACCACATATGTGCATTCATATCAGACTGAATTGCTGGCCCTTGCAAATTGGAAGGGGTCCACCATGCTCCATCTTCCACCAAGTGGCTGGTTTGTTACCTTGAGAAATGGTGCTCTAGCAGAGGACTGGCCTGGATTGCTGACAGGTTGGACATTCAGAGGTCTCAGTAGCTAGATCAGCCTTGGTAAGTGGGAGCACATGCTGTGAGGTTCCTGCATAGCCCCACCTCTGCTACCGTAGTCCCCTCTTCCATGGCCCCTCATGTCGGCACTGAGGTGGTAAATGAAAGAGGCAGGCTGGCAGCAACTGGCCACGTCCCTCTGCCTACCTGGCTGTGTATGCCTCTTCTGCGCTAGGCACATCGTGACCACTTCCGCACGAGCAACCACATTTGCTTCTGGCCTTTACCACTGCCTATCTGTCCTTATACAGTCTGTGAACCACTTCTGTGTTCACAGAAAGTGGATGACCTCTGAAAGGATTCTGCCTTCCCACAATCTTTAAAGATCTCACCTAGATGCAGTGACAGTGCAGCTACTGTCCATTTTCAGTTTGCACCCACATACCAAATGGCTCAATTATACAATGAGCTCGGACTTTTCCCTCCACATAGCCATACATGGAAGCTGAGGAAAAGGTGCATATCTAATAGCCGTGAAAACCTGGGATCTAGACTCCTGCTTACTCAGCTGGCACACCTACTTTGTTCCCACTCCTGCTCTATCCCAGATGTACTACACCTCCATCTAATCATTGTTGCTGGGCCTGCCTGACCGTAGGACTCGGTGGTCTGAAAGAACTCAGCTCATTATGGGCAGTTCCAAGTGCATGGCCCCTTGCTGATTCCATGACCAGCTGCTCTATTTTTACCAGAACCCAGTAGTATGGCAGGAGTTTCTGGGATATAATCCCCTTTCTTAAGGACATATAATTCTCCTCTGCTTATAGCACGGACAAGCACTCAGCCTCTCCTGACCCCTTGCTTGCTTGGCTATGATGCACTGCCTTACTTTAATGCTGTTGCTAATATTGTGTCCCTTTACTGTAATAAACTCTAGATTTGTAAGCATTGTCATCGTGGGTCCTGTGCATCTTTTAGCAATTAAATACTGCTCAACCATCACTGTTAATGTAAAAACCTAGAAAGGTGAATACTCAGAACAGATAATTAGCTGATTATTTACTGATAAATGTTGCTGACGTTTTTCAACAAAACTACCACTTTGATTAATATATCATTCATTCAATTTTAAAGATTTCTCTTATAGTTGTTTGGTCAATCGGTAGCTTTTTAAAACTTTTTTTTTATTGTAAAATAAAACACAGATACAGAAACCTATACAAAAGAGATGTGACAAACAGACTTTAATGTTATTGTAACATACACCCTTGTAACCACCATTCAAGAAATAAAACTGCTAGCATTTCAGGAGCTCCTTCATGTACCCCCTTCCTACTACTCTTTTTTTCCCCTAAAAGTAGCCACTCTTCTGACTTTTACAGTAATCACTCTTGCCATTTCTTTATAGGTTTATCAGCCAAGTGTGTATCCCTAGTTACCAGTTTAGTCTTGCCTACTTTTTAAAATTTCATGTGTCTTCTAGATTTCTCTGAATTTACACCTACCTGCTCCATCCCCTTCCTTTGTAATGAAGAATGTGTGTGGTTTGATCTATCATTTCCTACCATCGGGTTTTGCTGATTGCATATCCATGGTGCAGTTCAATGTGTTCCTCTGTCTTCTCTCTGTCCTGCAAATTAGTAGCTGCATACAGAGACTTGATCAGATTTAGGTTTGAGGTCTTTAGCAAGCTGTTAGTGGTGTTTTGTTCTTTCATGCACCGATGTGGGGTTTTCTCCATGTGACATTAGCAGCTGTGGATGCTCAGTGTTACCAATCCCTACGATGACATCATCTTATTTTTTTCCTACTGTTCTTTCTGTGACACATTAATTAGGAAGGACCCATCATAAAACTGGGTTATTGCATACTGATAACAATTTGTGCCCTTTACATCTGAAAGTCGGATTTACTGGATATAAAATCCTTGGTTCACCATTTTCTTCCCTTGAGCATCTTAAAAAAGTGATTCCAATTTGTTCCAGCATAAAACATATTAAAAAGTCTGATGATAATTTCATTTGTTTAACCTGTAAGTCATCTGTTGTTTATGTCTTGAAGTACAAATGACTTTTTGTCTTTTTCTTTAAGGTTCGTATACTTTTTTGGAATGCCTGGGTGGCTCAGTCAGCTAAGTGTCTGCCTTCGGCTCAGGTCATGATCCCAGGGTCCTGAGAAGGAGTCCTGTGGCGGTGTTGGGTCCCCTGCTCTGCAGGCCCCTCCCCCTGCTCGTGCTCTGGCACGCTCATGTGTGCATCCTCGCACGTGTGCACTCTCTCTGATAATTAAATAAAATCTTAAAAAAATAAAGTTCATATAATTTTACTAGATACATCTTGGTCATACCTGGTTTAAATTCTTAGGTACAGAGTGTATTCTTCCAATATGTCATTTTGAATCTTTTTTGTTGTTTATTTCAAGAGAGTTCTGAATTATAGTTTCTAGGATTTCTTCTGTTCCCTTCCTCTCATTTACTTCTTCAGGGACTCTTATTATCTATATGCTGCACATTCTTTCTACCTTCAATAATCGTCAATTTTGCTTGAATCCTTTATCTCTTATTCTTTTTTTACTTAAAATTTTCTTTTTTAATAATTTTATTTTATTACAGTATGTTAATCACCATACATATCATTAGTTATTTATTTTTTTAAAGATTTTATTTATTTGACAGAGAGAGAGACACAGCAAGAGAGGGAACACAAGCAGGGGGAGTGGGAGAGGGAGAAGCAGGCTTCCCGCGGAGCAGGGAGCCCGATGTGGGGCTCGATCCCAGGAACTGGGATCATGACCTGAGCTGAAGGCAGACGCTTAAAAACTGAGCCACCTAGGTGCCCCACATCATTAGTTTTTGATGTAGTGATCCACGATCCATTGTTTTCATATAACACCCAGGGCTCCATGCAATACATGCCCTCCTTAATACCCATCACTGGGCTAACGCACCCCTCATCCCCCAAAATTTTCCTCCTTTTAACCATCTATTTCTTTAGGATATCATCTACTCTGTTTATACATTCTTGTGTTCCTTCTAGGTAGTTTTCATTTCTAAAGATTTCCTTTTTTTCTTAATTATTTCCTGAATTCTGTCACATCATCTCTGAACTCTTTCATGTGTATGTCATTTTCTTAATGTCTTTTAGTTTGTACTCAAAAAGAAGGTCACAGTTTTGTTAGGGAGGATAGGAATGCTATTCTGCTCCTTACCCTCTTTTCTCTTATAAATTTGAATGGGCTTTGACCTCAATGCTTTTCTATAGCTCATTTTTGGTTCTCCTGAACTTTTAGAAGAAACTGGCTTATAGAACTTCCCTGTTCTTTTGTTTCCATACGGTGTTCAATTGGCACTTGCATTCTGGGTTTTTTTCTTTTACCCTCCTGCTTTTATCTTATCTTTCTCTTTCAAATTTTGTCTCTACGGTCCCCATCTGGCTCAATGTTGATTCCACTCCTAACAGCATCTCCACAGTGTGGAGCACTGCTCAAGTCAGCTATGGAAGGTAGTTTCAAGAGTTCACACCGGCTACATTGCTGTAGCTCCTTCAGACCTTCCCTGGGAACCTACATACTCACCTGCTACTGAGCGGCCAAAACCCCTCCCACTTTTAGCTGCTGTTCTCAAAGTGGACCATTCCACTACCAGTGAATAGCTGTAGACTATTTTGCTCTTTCTTGTTTAGGGGTCCTTTAGATGCCCCATTGTCCTCTCTACTTTTCTACCACATGGATGCCAATACCTTTTAGATGTTATGGCTATGGATGATTTCTCCCCATCTGCTTTAATGTTAGGGGTCATAGAAAGAACTCTCACCTAGCTTTGTGTAAATGTTGTTCAAGGGTTTTTGGTTTTGGTATCCAACTGCTCTTGGCTTCTGAATCATCCCATTCTCCTTATTTCCTCCTATTTTTTTGAACCCCCTCATCATTATCCTTGTGAGCACCACCTCCATGCCCACACCTTAAGTAATGGCTGTTCTCCAGCATTTTGCCATAAGCCCCCTGTCTTCTCTCATTCTCCACACTCAGACACCTTCCCTGCCTCCACTCATGCCCTCCAGCAGTAGCTTTTGAAGTCAATATAGTACCAGATGAAAGGAACATACTTTAAATACAAAGAATATAGATTTGGGGGGGATTGTTTGAGACACTGAGGATGATACTAGGCTCACAGCATTTAAAATTTGTCATTATGATGGTTTCAGAAGTTCTGTGGATATGGCATTCTAGATTCAGTTTCACCCCTGATCATCAGAATTCATGTCCTTGAAGAATTAGTTATGTTTACTTAGAGATAAGCACCTCTGTGAACCTACTGAAGGAAAAATGTAGGACTCCTCTTAAGCAGAGAGTGGCTAATTTATGCCAATTTTTTTTCCTATTTAATCAACAAAAGAGTACAGCTGATTCTGAAATATATGAAGTAAGATTATTTCATAGGAAACATCATCTACTCTGTACCTGATCCAATATATAGTAGAAAAATACAGGAAAAATGCAATAAATACTGGTTTGTTATTAGCCAGCTTATTGTATAATCATGGTAAATTGTGCTACTGGATTTTTCCTGGAATCTCACTTAATCAGTGTCTGCCAAATAATTTTAAGATCATGTCCAAAGGTTTAATTTGTGTGATTTATTTCTAGTTTCTAAATAATGGGAGGATAATCTCTAAACAAAACTTTCACACTGCTAATCTCTACAGGTAATTTAGCCACAATTAGGATGCATTAGTCAGGGAAATTTAAAAACAATTCTAAAAACACCCCTTGATTCCTTACCTGGGAAAAGCAATTCAATAGGTCTTTTGGTTCTCTAGTGGCCACAGACGGCCACAGCTGAAATGAAGGGACTGTGTTTATTCAGCATGGAAGAGTTACCCAGAAAGAATCCGGAAAGTCATAGTGCAAAAATTTTGCTAAAATTTTTCAAGTATTTTTGTATCAATTTAGGGGATTAATTTAATTAGTTTAAGGTAACACTAACTCCTAGAATAAATATTGTTATTTGGTTTAGCAGAGATAAATCTAATTGCTGATACTGTTATAAATGTCCTCTCATGAATTATAGGGAGCATCCAGTAAAATGAGCAAAGCACAGTAGACATAGGATGAAGAGCCTCTTTTATTCTCCTTAACCACCTTACCCTTCTCCATTTCATCAAATAGTTGACTGGTGCAGGTCTTCATTTTTTTCTCCCATGTCCCTTCCTTCCTACTCCTATTTCAGTATATGTGCTGCCAAAGTGAGCACCCTTCCTTCCTAATCTTAATCATATAAAAACACTGCAGTTAGTATATACATATACTACTTGTATACTTATAGTGGTCTGAGATGTTGAATGAAAATATAGAGGTCAGGGTCGCAGCAGCCAAATTCAAAAGAGATGCTTAAAAAGAATAAAAGCACAATTTACAAAGATATCCCAAAATTAATGGAAACCAACATAGGATGATGTAGTATCAGAGACTAGCAACAGTAGGAGGTCATTAACACCATTAAGCCTAAAAGGAGACAGGAGAGGAAACAGTTCCTAGAAGAGAGAGCGCTGCCAGCACCAGGAAAGACTGCTGTAGTTGATGGAATGAGAAGCCGGCCAAACCTAAAAGATGCAGCCACTTCCAAACCACAACCAGTAGGGATATGAGAGGGAATAAATTCTCTAACTCCTCTTCTTGCCCTCTGATCTCCTATCGGCTGAAACAAAGCCAAAGCCAAAAGAGCCTGGTTAAAGACTGCAGAGGACAGCTTCTAAGGACACACATACGGGTGGAGAAGAATAGAGAATGCATCCAGCAAAGATAATATGGCCGCTCTGTATGTGAAGCACTGGTACTTTTACTAAAATTAATTGAAAACTTACAGCCATAGAATAATATTCTATATAACAGAAGATTAACTGGAAGATAATAAATACTTGCAAAATGTTTGCTGAATAAATAAAACTTAGACTGAACTGTAAGCACAATACTAAAGTTAGGTGACTATGGGGCGCCTGGGTGGTTCAGTCAGCTAAACTACTGCCTTTAGGTCAGGTCATAATCCCAGGGTCCTGGGATGGAGCCCCGTGACGCCGTGACTTCGGCTCCCTGCTCAGCAGGGAGTCTGCTCCTCCCACTGCTTGTGCTCTCTCTCTCTCTCTCTCAAATAAATAAGAGTTTGTAAAAAAATAAATAAAAAATAAAGTTAGGTGACTAGAACTGATTCTTACTTAAATTCCTAGCAATTTAAGGCGCTATCTATTACAGTAGGCTCCCGCTGAAGGTTTATTAGATAGTTGGGTGAATACATGGATGCCTGGATGGACAGATGTATAGATGACTCATAAAATTTTACACACATAACCTTTAATGTTATCTAGTACAGCCCCTTCACTTTGCAGATGAGGAAATGGAGTTTCAAACTGTTTAAAATGCAATACAGAATTAGAACCCAAATCTTATGACTCTAGGCTCTTCTGACTAAAATATGCCATCTCTCATTTACCATTTAAAACTTGCTTCAGTCACATCAAAGTCAATTACTGATTACAAAAACACACACACACAGAGTAAGAATCATCTTACAAAGTGGGATCCATGATCCATGGCACGTGCCTTCTATACTAGCCTTACTACTGAACCAGTTAGGAGGAATCCACTTGTCTCTGTGCAACCTAAGTGAGCAATAAACTTGCATCCACAGGAAGTATTTGAGAATATAAGTCCCCAGGGGCGCCTGGGTGGCTCAGATGGTTGAGCGTCTGCCTTTGGCTCAGGTCATGATCCCAGGGTCCTGGGATCAAGTCCCACATCCGGCTCTCTGCTCCTCGGGAAGCCTGCTTCTCCCTCTCCCACTCCCCCTGCTTGTGTTCCTTCTCTCACTGTCTCTCTCTCTGTCAAATAAATAAATAAAATCTTTAAAAAAAAATTAATTTAAAAAGAGAATATAAGGCCCCAGAGCAAATGACACTTAAAAATTTTCATTACCCAATCCAAAATATACATACTTGCCTTAATATTATTCAATTAAATCTTTATCTTATTTTCTATGAAAGTACAATAAGAATAAGCTAAACCATGCCAAATTATAAGTAAATTTCTTTATCATTTCCCCAAATACATAATTTTCCATTCTAAAGACCTTTAAAATTCTGACTGATGAAACACAAAGTATTAATTTCTCACTCCTAATTAACATTAACGTTTTTAATTCTTATATGAAGAACCCAACCCTAAAAAAATTTTTGAAACCCTTCTTAAGGATACTAGGCTTAAGCTTAGCAATTTTCCACATGTGGTATAAAGATGATTTTATCCTATTGGTATGTTTATTATCTCTATTTCATTGTTGTTTATTTAAACACGCAAAAATGTTGATGCAAACACTGTTTAGTACCATTAATTTTCAGTCTTCGTTTTAGTGTTTTAGATGCAACGCATTCATGACTTTAAACATACTGTGTAAAATATTAAAAAGCTTGTTTTGAAACCAGAAGCTATGTTGTAAATATCACCGGGATGTATTTTTTTAACAGATAATTCCAGAAATATCAAATTACTTGTCCAAAGTCACATAACTTGTTTGTGGCACATATAAGACTAGAATTATATGCTTCCACTTCTTAAAAACTATGTTCATGCCTAGCACATGAATGTGTTTTGAATAACAACTTTTCAAATCTTGCAATTAACATTTAAGTAAAATCCTGCTTAACGTGATCTCCGGAGTCCAAAAATTTCAATCCACTAAATTGCAGAATTATGTTGTTGCAGATATGAAATTTGGGGAGCTAGCTGCAGGCTCCAAAGCCTTCCCAAGACTCCGCTGTGATTTGGCGCCCACAGTGGCCCTTGTTCCGTCTGGTCTAAATAAGGAGGGGGCAATTTGGGGTTGTGTTTTGGCTCCAGGCCAGTAGAATCTCCAGGGCAGTGCCCATTCGGTCGGCCTCCGTCTGGCAATAACCCAGGGCTATAGGGATCCACCGTTCACCTCCTGCCTCTCAGGACCGGTGGCCTATTATTTTCCTGCCCATCCTGGCTCGCTCACGGAGAACGCGAGACCTCTATTCCACCGCCCCCACCCTATATCCCCCCCCATCAAACACACACCTTTAAAGAAGCAGGGAGGAAGACGGTTGCCGAGGGGAAGCCAGTAGCCAATCCCATTACGTCCAATTTTGCGGTATAGCAGGCTTTTTTTTTTTTAAAACTATCAACATTAGTTGTGATTCTCGACTCGGTAAGTCTAAGGAATATGCCTGCACAACGACCTGTACTGCGTATCCGTAACTGAGGGGTTTTCTGCGCCGACTAGCGTTGGGTGGAAGTTTATGGACACAGATGCCCAATATAACAGCAGATACACACACCAGGTTGGTGTTGCCACGTGCCCTGGAAGGGTACTGTCTTCTCCGCTTTAATACAAACTGGCAAAGCAAAGAGAAACGGCGTGCCAGACCTGATTTACATACAGCCCAGTGCAAGGGTCTCCGCGGGTCTCCGAATCCAGCCTCCTCCTCAAAGGCAGTGATTTGCAGAGTGGGCAGGGAGGAGCACGAGAGAAGGACACACAGATATTGAAGACTCCCCCGCGTGCGTGCGTGCGTGCGTGACTGCGCACGCGCGTGTTTCCGCACCGCCCGCCACGAGGGGCGCGAGATCCGCACGGTCCGAAGCCGCGATTCAGCGATTTAGCTCCGGCGCTTCCCTGGCGCCGCCGTCGGGAAACTGCGGAGCCTGACCTCGCCGGGGTCCACCGCCAGGGGGCGATCACCCCACGACGCGGGGACTCTGGAAGGACTGAGAGGGAGGAAGGCGGGGAAGGGGCGGAGGGGCGGAGTTCCACTCTGGCGCCGCGACCCTTACCTCCAGGTAGTACAGGTCCACGGTAGTGATCTGCGAGTCGAGGAAATCTTCATAGGTGTTGAACTGAGTGACTATGTTATCCACGGCCGTCAGCCCCTCGTCCTGATCCATCGTGATGCCCGGGCCAAAGCGTCCCTAGCGACCGAGGCTCGAGGGCCGGGTCCGGAGGTTCCACCCACTTCGTTCCTTCCAATCAGTTGGGAACCGGTGCCGAGCCCTGTCGGTTAATCCCGCCCCCGTGTTTGTGTCTGAGTTTCAAGTTTCCCTCTAACTCCCGGGAACGCGGTCTCAAATGACCCGCTCCAAATTCAGGTCTGGCACCAGTCAGCTGACTCAAACCTTGGTGAAAGGTGGAGCCACGTGAGAGATGCAAATTACAATCCAAAATTAAAAATTATGAGACTGCGAGGATGTGTAGACAAAATATTATAGATCGGCGCTATTAATCTCGTTCCAAAACAGTGTTACGCAGGGCAGAAATATCGAGGTATATATATATATATATATATATACAGGTACCTGAAGGTCTATTTTTGCAAGAAGTGTATCTCAAAACAGAAGTCTTTGGAAACGGTCTTGTGTCCAAAAACAATAAAATATTTAATGATTTGTTGAAGTATTTTAAAAATTATATCTTAAAGGCAAATTATTGCTAATGCTTGGAAATGAGGAAGAATTTATGAATTTCCCAAATTAAAGGAATTCAATGAAAATATCTTTGAAGACCTCTTGTAGCCCCAAGTGCTTGTTTTTTAAACTTTTTTAAACTTTATGTTTCAATAAGCACACAATGGAAGACCTTGCTTTTGTTGAAGCTGCCTTTCTTAAAGGGCAAAATATCTGTGGAAAATTAGAAAGTAAAGGTTCTTACTAAAGACTTTTCCTTTAGAACCAGTTTTGCATTTTTAAAACGGATTTAAAGTAATCCAACGTGAAAGCTGGCAAAACTTTTTAGAATTCATTTTTAGATTTTAATATTTTACAGATCATATTTGCAAACTAATATACAATACAATACTGAGCCTGTGGTAGTTGCTCTTTAAGGACTTCTTGAATTGATTTTGAAGATTTTCAGATGTGCTAAAAAAATTTAATGAAAATATCTGGTAAGATACGTGGCGGTCAGTTAGCTTCCCCAATTTAAAAAGGTCATCTCAAAAATTAGGGTGTCACAGATGTGCAAATTTTAAGTGATATAGATAAAATAATTTCTAAGATATCACTGACTTATTTTTTAATTAATGAAAATATCCTGAAATATTTTAAAAGGCATTTTGGACTTTTTTTAATGCAATTTAATAATTGAATTCAGAAGAACAGAAAGGATAGGGAAACCCTGAACACTCAAAATACAACAACAAGAAAAGAGGGAGGCCAGCTGGCTCAGCCAGTAGAGGATGCAACTCTTGATCTCAGGGTAGTGAGTTGAAGCCCCATGTTGGGTGGAGCCTATTAAAAAAAATATGACAAAACAATATTTATTGAACCCTCCCTGAACGCCAAGCTCTATCATAAGTGCCACAGATTGGTTACATCCTTAACTAGTATTTGCGCTACAGTTAACAACCACCAACAACTTGACATCATCTAATATCTAAAAAGATAATGAAAATTCAAATAGCCCAAGAATGAGAAGAAATCCATGTGACTTAAGATGTTTTTAAGATGAACATAATTCTCAATATTCTTTGTTGTCTATAGAGAATAGAGAAGTGACTTCTTGAAGTCACTCCTGAAAGAAGCATTATTCTGCGTGAACTGACCACAAGCAAAGGCTTAGAAAAGTCTCAGCCACTTACTATAAACAGAAAATACAAGTATTTGCTTTAGCATAATATTTATTAAGACTACCATGTGCCAGCTCTGTTCTGAATACTTCCTATGCATTATATTGTTTAATCATGACAACAAATCCACTAGGAAAGTAGCATTAGCATTATTCTCAATATAGAGACAGAGTGAATCTAAATGGATTGATGGAAATCTTAAAGATAAAAATAGCAACACAACTTATTACTCCTGATTGCCCACAAAGGAAAGCCGAGGTGAATAGAGATTTGAAGAGCCACATGGAATTAATTATGAAAGTTGGGGGGTTTTTTTGTTTATTAGAAAAAATGTCAAATTATGAAAGGAAGCATGGACTTAGCATAAATAACAGGAGCAAAAGGGATGGTATATTCCAAGATGTGGAGGCAAGAAACATTAGGTTCTGTGTAGGGGAAATGCACATTGTTTTGATGTTATGAGGGAGCAGGTAAGAAGAGTAGAGAAAAAGAAGCTTCCTAAAGGAGGAAACTTGGTAGGAAGTCTTTGAATGCTAGATTGAAGAGTTTGCAACAAGTAGTAATCATGTCTGTGAATAACAGTAAGATACAATAAAAATGGCTTTGAGTGATGATCACGCACTATTCAAAAAGTAGTGTCTTAGTGTCAAAGCCTCCAGGGTGCTTCTATTTATATTTATATCAGCTTTGAGGTCCTCCTCCATCAAGATTTCATCGCTTTCAAGAAACAGTAAAGCATCTAGAAAATCTTGGGTTCATTAAACTGTAACACTTTGATTATAAGGACCTATATTTTAGTAAAGTGCGAGGTCATTGCTTATGTATCATACTGTTATGATCCATTGTGATGGCGCATTTTCAGTGGAAACCTCATTAAATTTACTATTTGGTAAGCAACTTGATGAAGTAATCTCTAAAACATCTAAATTTAAACAATTACGTAAATATTTTCAGTCAATGAGTCTGGCTGTATCTTCTAACTCAAAAAGGGTGATTTTCAACAAATCGGTTTCTCTATGAATATTTAAAGAGAAAAAGAAAAGTTACAAGTTTAAACTTGTTTCTCACAGAAAGGCTTGAATTATTGTAGGCCTAATTCAATTGTGTTTTGTTTAACTTTCAGTTTAAGTTCAAAACCACTTTTTGACTCGTGCCTAAGAAAAAGACGGCGACAGAGAAATTAATGAGCTTCAGCAAGTCCCTATTTTCCAATTGCAAAGTCTTTGTTATGATTTGGAAATACTTTATTTTGGATAACATGCATTCCTACTTAAAGTCCAGGATTTTTGAAGATTGAAACTTGGAATTTAGCACCATTTAGCTGTGGGATAGATGATAGCTAGCATAGCTACAACCATCTCTTTGCAACAGAAGGAAACCTGGTCTCGCAATGGCTCTGTAAGGTTTTTCTAACAATTTCACTGAAAATTCCCTCAACTTGCTTGTCTACATGGAAATCAGGCTCTGACCTAAAACACGACTTCTCTTGAGTGGCCACTCTTAGAAAACATCACATGGAAATAGATGGCCACCACTATGGATGAAAAGCTGCCAATTTCAAGTGGGTACTCAGCTCTGCCCCCACAGTCTTTCTGTGTTTTTTCCCTTCAGTTCACTCTGATTTTCTTCAATGAATTTTCCTATTTTTTCTTCTCCCTTTAATCCTATATCCTCTTGTCTACAAAGCAGATAATCTTAACTTCTCCACAAATGAAGTAAAACTCATCAGATGAGATATTCTTTAGTCAAATATTACAAGCTTACTCACACATCAGTTCTTTACTTCTTCCATTTGTTTCAAAGGAAGAGATTTACCTCCTCTTAGCCTCCATTCTTCACTGGTTCTCTCCTTTTGCCTTCCCAGGATTTCTTATTTTGATTATCCCCTCTATCATGAATGTATCTTCTCCTTTCTTTCTCTTCTCTCAAAATCTCTCCAACAGCCCCCACCTCTGTCCCATTTTAAAACCAGCAAAAAAAAAAAAAAAAAAAAGACAATAACAACAACAACAACAAGCAAATGAACTTAAAAGCAAACCTCTCAACTCCACAGCCTACTTCAGCAGTAGGCCCTGCCACCTTTTATAACAAAGCTTCATGAAAGAGTTAGGTATAATCACTCTCTCCTGTTCTTTTTATCCACTTTCTGCCCAACACATTTCATTGAGTTTTACACACTGTCCCACTGAAACTTTTTACCAAAGTCAGTTATGACCTCCTTGCCATTAAGGGTCAATAGACATTTTTTTCTGTCTTCCTACTACTTGACTCTCAGCGGCTTTAGGTCCTGTGACCACTCCCTTTCCTTCAAAACTCTCTCCCTTAGTTTCCCTCGCATTACTTAGCTCTGAGATTAATTGGTTGGTTGGTTGGTTGGTTGGTTGGTTGGTTGGTTGGTTGGTTTTCCATTGGCTTTTTTGTTTGTTCATTTTTTAATCTTTTTTATTAGCTACTCTTCCCCTGAACTAGTTTTTGAAATTGGGAGAGTCTCAGCATTCTCTCCTTGAGGCCTTTTTCTGCCTTTTTACTCTCTCAGTTGGAGACCACATCCACATCCATAACTTTATGTATGTCCTACATGCATATGGTTCCCAAATCTGTATGACTAGCCAGGTTACCCTCCTAAGCTCAGACTGAACATCCAACTTCCTACCAGATACCACTGGATGTATAAAGTGTATAAAATTGGCTTCTCTTCCCCTGCCTCCTAATCTTGCTCCTACCCAGGGTTCCCTCTCTCAACATACGGCCTCCTCGCCTTTTGGTGGTTCATGGCAGAAGCCTAGAAGACAGTTGGGGTCCTTGCCTCTCCTTCACCCCTGAAATAACCTATTATTTCAGTCTCGCAAGTGCATCTCCTGTAGGCTTCAATTTCTCTCCAGTCTCATTCCCATTGCTTCCTAGCCTAAGCCAGAGACTGATACCTACCCTCCAGAAATAGCCTGTTTTCTGGTTTCCTTATCCCCCACTGGCTCCATTCTACTCTTCCCAGTGTAATCATAGTAATTGTTTAAAAACACTGATCTGATTTCATCACATTCCCCTGACAATCTCCACTGACTTCCTATTGTCCTTAGAATAAATTTTTTTATAATGTGGCTTACAAGGCCTTCCACATTCTGACTCTCCTCTGACACCCTCCATCTTACACATGACATGTTCCAACCACACTGGATTATTTTCAGTTTTTAAAGAAGCCATCATTTCTTTTGTCACTGCATCTTTAAACATTCTGTTACCTCTACCTGGAACACTCTTTCAAAGTATACATTCTCTTTAACTATGAGTTCCATTGTATAGATAGAAGTCTAGAGATCTAGTAGTTCATTTTCTCTTACATATTTCCAGAGCAGTTTCTACTCCCCTCATTGTTATGAACATCTCACGTGTAATAAAGTATTTGCAAAATGCCTCCTGTATGTTTTACTCATTCATTTTCGGAAACTACTAGGTGAAAGGCACTATACTCAGTGTGAGGAATATAAACAACCCAAACTTTAGCACCCAAGTTTGGGAAAGGTGCTTTACAATACAAATATAATAAGACAAAATGATATTTTTGAAGCACTATGCAAATCCAGAGCAGCTAAAAATCACTTTTACCTGGGAGATCCAACAAAAAATTAAAATATAACACAGACTTTGTAGTAAATTTGAACTATTGAGACAGGGATATGGGGCTCTAAATAAATGTCCATGTGAATGAGTCACATGTGCTAAAGTTTCAAGGTGAGAAAACACAGGTTTGTCCAAGTAAATTCGATTATAGTGCAGGATATGTGTAAGAGTGGAGAAAATAGTATGCTAAGTCAAAAGGGGTGATTTGTCAATTTAATAAACGTCAACCGTATTCTCCATGTAAAGGAGAGTCGAAAGAAATGTTTGGAAAGAAGTGAGAATCAGAACTGTACTTTAGAAAGATTATCCTAAGAGCAGCAAATGGTTGGAGAGGTGGCAGAAAGACCTCTTAGATCCAGAAGAGAAAAAGGAAAGGGAGTCTGAATTGGAGAGTACGTGTAGGGAAGACAGATTCAAGAAACCTGGGGGAAGGAATTCTACAGAGAAGCAAATGAGTTCAAGTTTAATACACACTTTTTACACCTGAGTAAGATTCAGAAAATTTTCACTTGAGATCAAACTTTCTACCTGCTCAAAATAAGAACTACATCAATATAGTTGATTTTTAATGAAAACTTGCTGGTACTTAATAAATTCAAATAATGAGGCACTGATGTGAAGATAAATTCAGATTAATTTTCAGAAGAAAATATAAAGTGACATCTTTATTTTTTATTTATTTATTTTTTAAAGATTTTATTTATTTATTTGACAGAGAGAGACACAGTAAGAGAGGGAACACAAGCAGGGGGAGTGGGAGAGGGAGAAGCAGGCTTCCCGCTGAGCAGGGAGCCCTGATGCGGGGCTCGATGCGGGGCTCAATGTGGGGCTCGATGCAGGGCTCGATCCCAGGACCCTGGGATCATGACCTGAGCAGAAGGCAGACGCTTAATGACTGAGCCACCCAGGCGCCCTAAAGTGACATCTTTAAAACCCCAGATACAAGGTGGAAACAGGCTGCCTCTCTGAGGAGTATATTTAGCCCCTCTAAAATACACAATGACCTCTATAGAATTCCTAAGAGGAGAGGCTTGATCTATTTTAAACCACCATCTTCTTTCTAGCCTCTGAGGACAATGTCAGAGCTCATTAGATATTCAAGTATTTTTGCAGCCATGGTAAAAACACAACCCCAGTTACAACTAAGCAAATACAGAGAGGGGAGCGGGGGCGAGGGGGCGGGGGTGCGGGGAGGGAAGATCACTAGACTTCACTAGCCTCTCTAGAGGAAGCATTAAAGGTAGGAATGCCAATTCCATTAAGAGCTACTTAACTCATGGTACTTGGCTCTGCTTCTCCAGGATATCAAACATTCTCTGACTACAGATAAATTAAGCACAATAATCACAATAAAAGACATTTTGATCCATCTCTCCCATTAGCTCTTACTTATCAAAGCAAGGGTAAAACTGATCAACCCAGCAATAATTTAACATAACCCAGTCAGGCTCGGTACTAGGTAGGCCCTGAAAGTACAACAAGAAATAAAGCCTGGTCCTTTTCATCTTCAAGGATATTAAAATTTACGGATGGGACGAGAGACCCAGAGGGCCTGGACTGGTAGTTGGTTGAGTGAAGGAAACAAAGATGAACTAAGCAGATTTGGGGAAACAACTTTGTAAATAAATGAGGGAAATAAAATATTGTAGAACTCATAAAAATGTTTACAAGGTACAAAGTGGAATTATGTGTGGGAAAAAAATGATTCCATGTGTGAAGAACAGACTTAATAGAAAGAATGCAAGCACATTGTATTTTAAGAAATCAGAACGTAATTTTATCTTCTCTAAAAGAATGGGGTAAGGTTGGATGATCTCTGTGATCACATCTAGCTTCAAAATTCTGCGATACTCTATTGTATCACTTTCATTAAGAGTTTGGGTCTAACCTGAAGGAAGTCTTTGAGAAGAGAGGGGAAACAGTAGAGTTGTTACCCTCTAACTCACTTTGCTGGAAGAAAACACATATTGTTCTAAATTATTTGATGACCACAAATATCGACATGCTTGGCAAGACTACCATATTGTCATGGTGTGTCTGATCTCTTATTCAAAAAAAAGTCTGATTCACATCTTTTTTTCCTGTTCAAAATTGTCACCTTCCCTCTCCCTCTCTTTTCACCCCATTGACCACCACTCCCCGCCTACCCACGCAGGACATCCATCTCTACATAGCAGTTTCACTTTTAAATATAAAAACAGGTACAAGGGATATTATTTTTAGGAAAATTCAGACATCACTGAAGCTCACCCTAGCTAAATAATCTGAACACTAAATCTATTGCTATCTTAGAATCTATTTTTGAAGAAAAATTAAAAGCTTTTATAAATGGGCACTACTGCCATTTGCCAAAAAAGATGTTAACATTAGGAACACAAAAATATTGATTTCAATAACCAAGAGTGAATATTTCTGGTGTTTCAGCAGTACTTTAAATACACTTACTTTAATGGACGTAACACAAATGTATACCTGTGTGACCATATTAAAGCATCCCCAGGCATTGTCTTTCCTATCAGGACCTCATTAACATTTTTTAATTATCAGATTTTTTTTTAACCTTTCTCCTAAAACTTCCCCTTTTCCATCTTCATTCAGAATATCTACTATCCTATGAATATTCAAATATACAATTACTGACCCACATCTTTTTTATTTTTCAAAATTGTTGCTGTCCTCAGAATTTCGAATTTCTTTGAGAATTGTTTTCTCCCAGGGCACATCAGTGTCAATGTCTCTGATTTGTGTTCTAGAGCATTAAGACAGAGGAGGTGATGGGAGCAACACAACTGGAATGGCTATGAGTGAGTCTGTGATAAAATTAAAGTTTGAGTAATGACCAAAACTTGAAAACGTGGCTCTGTATGCATGCTTATCCACAACAGAATGCATTAATCCTAACTTAGGCCTCTGTTTCTGATACCATGCGTAATGAACCATGCTTCTTAATTTTTCCCCTTTCCATTTGCTATTTAGTTTATGAATCAATTATCGGATTTTGAGGGTTTTTATAAAGGACTGGCAATAAAAATCGATTGCAAAGTACTCTGAGAGCCTCTCCTGCTAACTACTCTGGAGAGAAAAACAGGTTTTTTTCTTTCTGTTCCTTCATAACTTTTCCCAGTAGATTATTTATTCCAGAAAGAGTGACATGTAGCATACAGTAAATTCCTAAATTTTCTTAAAATGTAGTTTAAGAATATTGTCCTTTACTCCAGTTAAAAATCTAGTATTTGCCTTGAAGCATTACTACACTGGCAGCTATTAAAAACAGTAAGACCGGGGCGCCTGGGTGGCTCAGTCGTTAAGCGTCTGCCTTCAGCTCAGGTCATGATCCCAGGGTCCTGGGATTGAGCCCCGCATCGGGCTCCCTGCTCAGCAGGGAGCCTGCTTCTCCCTCTCCCACTCCCCCTGCTTGTGTTCCCTCTCTCACTGTCTCTCTCTGTCAAAAAAAAAAAAAAACTTAAAAAAAAATAAGAATGTTGGCAATCATTTTGATTAAACTAAATCACTCCAAGTTTCCAAATAATTACTAATACACAGGGGGCAATCTAATTTTTAATTTAAGAGACTAAAAATAACCTAAGTAATTTCAAAATAAAATTTAAACTCCTACTGATTTCTGGAAGTTTGGCCTGCATAATTATTCAAGAGCGAAGTATTATAAAAATAATACTTGCACACTTTCTATTATGGGCCTATATAATTTATCGACCATTATAGCATACGTGATCACATAACTAATTTGTTCCTCCACGTGTTAATCAACCTTAATTAATAGCTTTCTTAGGCTAATGCAATTTTTATTTAGGTCTTTGAATACTAACAGAAAAAAGTAGTTAAGCCTTTTGTTAGGTCAAGAGAAACTAAGACAATTTTCCTGAGAAGCCGACACATAATAATATAGCACTGATTTAGATTTTAGAAAATCAAGGTCTAGTTATGTGTCTTTAATTGGGAACCATTATCAAAGCCTGTAACTCCTCTGTATATTACATTGTCTATTGAGAGACGCTGGTAATAAATTACAGCTTCCTTCAAGTCATAGTTAAACAGTGAAGTTAATTGAGAGAAATGAGCTACATAAAACAGACACCATGGTTTCTACTTTTCATTTTAAGTCTCGAGCTCCTAATTCCATGAGGTCTGTACCCACCACATCAGAGGACAGCTGTTTCCAATCATTGTTCAGGTTCTTGGTCCCGAACCAACTGCCCTGATTTATACACCGTGTTCCAACCAGTTTCTAACCTTTCTATTACTGATGACGTTTGTCATTCTTCAATTTATAATTTAACTTTGCCTTTCTGCCAGATATCTTGCCCTCGTTTTCCAGTATGACCTTGACTATTGTTTCTGGCCCGATTTTTCTTCTATGTTGCTTCCTTTCCCTGAGTAATGCATTTAGCCCAACCTCCTGTGGGTGGCGCTCCTGCCCGAGTCTCCCCTGCCTGAAAGCAGGCTCCAAGGGCTGCCTCTTTGTTTGCCAGCAGTGCCCTGAAGGAACAGCTTTACCCGCTGGCAAAGGCCATAATACGGTGTGGTGGGAAGGGCGTTAGGCTTGCCAGACAAAAACTCCCCCCACAGCCTACCTGAGATTCCAGCCAAGGATCATTAGTGTTGCTCCTTAAAATAACTTTGTTTTTAGAATCAGTATCCTCCTAGCCCCCACTCCTAACTTTTCCTATTGAAATTATTGTTTTCCTACGTGATTATTGAGAACTCAAGGTTTCTTAAGATTTCAACAACTATGTTATAGCAGAGCAGACGGTGCTTGGTAAGCAAGATTTTTGTGTTTCTTGTAATCTGTCTCCCTTTTATTCTGTTTTAGTACAGAAAAAGAAAGAAGGATTTATGAAAGTTTTCCTCTCATCAACAAGGGACTGTACACACACCAGAGAAGAATGGCCCAGGACTGATGGTAACCGAAGTGATGGAAACTAACCAGAATGAGCAAACTCCAAAGGGACACAGGCAACAGTATCAAGACTGATCCTCACCAGGTGATTCGAATTCCTAAAACCTAGGATGTACTGAGTTTTTGTTTCACTGTGGAGAAGTTTTAACAAGATTAAGCCTTTTTTTTTTTGCCTGCAAAAAAAGAGCACATTATTGGTAAATGGATCATCAAAGATACATTTAATTAATTAAACAAGCTACTTACAGCAGCACAGCACTTTCTGGAACCAAAGGGGACCTAGCCATGTGATTTGGGGTAGTGAGGGATGAGGTGCTCAGAAGGAGAGGGCCCAGTCCAGGTAGGTAGCCCACCGCAGTGGAAGGACTAAGAATAGCCAGTAATAAACATGGGGATATGTTGGGAAGAAATCACCAGTATGACCAAGAGATGAATAAAAAAGGGACAGAGGAGATCTTAACCAACTTGACCATTTTGGCCGGGTTTACAGTTAATTTGTTCTGCAAATGTGTGTTCCTTGCCGAATAGAGGAAGCAACCATGGAAATGTACACAGAGGAGAATGTCTTATAAAGAATAGTTAATATCCACTCCCAGGCCCACAGTCTCAAAATCTGCATGGCCTGGAGTCCACTTTCCCTTCTCCTCCCATTCCTGATGCACACGCTGTGGATGCCCCAGCCTGAAGGTTTAATCTGGCTCTGAGCCCAACCTGACCACCCCATACACCTGCAGTGTGAAGGCCCTGTTAATGGGAAATTCTGGGATCCCAGGTAGCTAAAAGGAAGGGATCCAGGTCTGGGTGGACAGGTTCTTTTGGCCACTTAACTCCTCAAATTGGGAGGGGCAAGAAAAGGCAGGTACCCTTAAGAGTAAGGAGCTCTAGCCTCCTCCTCTCCACCCCCCCCAACAGTGACATTACAGTAGTGCTATGTACACATGGGCACAATATTCGTTTAGAGTGACTTTCAATTTGGTTCAAGACATGTATGAGACTTTATTGCCACCACTTAGAAAAATAGGGACCATCTCAGTGAACGAGAAAGCATTGTATTAAGTGTATAAATAGGGGTAAAAATTGTGATTTTTTTTTTTTTGGAAGAAAAAGGTCAAATGTGTTAACGTCTGCTCTCTGGGTCATAGAATAATCAAATTTGTAGCTTAAAGATCATGTTTCATTCTACAGATGAAAAAAGTGAAATCGAATGAGTTTAGGCTTCTAGACAGTCTCTTGCACGCAGTATCAGCTTATAAATATTTAGTGAAGGATGGAACTATTACCCCAAACCAGAGAAAGAGAGCCAGAAGACTTCTGATTCCCACTCAGTTGTTTGGCCGCCCTCATCCCCATGTTTTCCCTGGCAGTACTCAACAATGCATTAAGACATAATCATAGTCCTATAGGTCCGAAAGCCAGTATGTAAAAGGAGGGGGAAAAACAAAAAGACTCCCCTCTCAATCACAGAAATGTGTCTTTGTGCACTTCTAGTTAAGGGAACTCTAATGCCAATTCTTTATAGGGGTATAACAAAATGACCCTGGAAAAATGAAGCCATTCTAACCATCTGCGTAAAAAGGGTTAGAAAAAGTATTTTAGCTTCTTTAGCCCAGATACACACAAAAAAATACTGAAGTATATCCAAGTGTACCTAAAGCCCCTTTCTTCTAGAGAATTACTAGACAAAAATCTGGCCTACTACCACTTCCTAGGTATCTCAGCAAATGGCCTGTGCTGATTTTATTTTACAGTATCCAATATTTTATCTAAACACAGTAGTTACTTGAGACAGAGGACTGGATTCAGTAAGTCTTTTATTAACAGTCCACTGTTTTTAAAAATAATACAACTACAGATCTGCTAAAAGCATGGAGTCATTCTCTACCAAACCAATGTTCCAAATGTAATTCCATCTGCTTGATACTTTGACATTTTAGGTCTGGAAAAGCACAGGGTGAAAGATGGTGAAGAGCAGGGAAATTTTAGTTCAGAAGTGCAACAGCTCACTTAGAAGAGAGCTTTAGGAAAGCAGAACACAAAACCACTGTGACTAATACATTTTTTCAGATTTATTAAGTAGAAAGGCTGAGAGGCAAAAGAGAGACAAGAGGCAAACACAATTGGCTCTTACACCAGCTCTTCGGGATTCTGGTGTGATGCCTTAAGATTATTTTCATAGCTGGGCAAGAATGATAGGTTGTAAATGTATAACTCGCTGGCAAGACAATACTTTTTGAAAACTTTCTGAAAATAATATTTTCTACTGAGATATCAACAAAAAATGGATATGAGGGTTATAGCAACTGTTTCTCTAGATAGGGTGCACCTGTTTAAGAAAGAAAAATGTCTAAAGAATTTGTTCTCCAATTTCACATCCCTTGACCTTTGCAACCGTTAACTTCACAATGCTAATAAGGGACAAACCATAGTTTAAATGAATCTGTACTTTGAAAGTATATTGGATGTTTATTCATCCAGACCAAATAAAGTTCTCTTCAAAAAACAGTCAAAAATGTTTCCTTATTTTGCACAGATATAACTGGAAAATCCAAATTGAAAGGGCTAGATACTTAATATTAAAAGTGTGTGATTGTTGCTTCAGAAATAATACTTTTGGTACCAGCTTTATTGAAGTATAATTCACATACCATACCATTCACAAATTTAGAGTATATAACTCAGTGGTTTTGGGTATATTCAGAGTTGTGCAACCAATCAACACAATCCGTTTCAGAGCATTATATCACTCACCAAAGAAACCATGTAACCTTTAGTTATCACCCCACCCACCCAGACTCCTACCCCAGTCATAGGCAACCACTAATTTACTTTGTCTCTGTAGATTTGCCTATTCTGAACATTTTATATGAATGAAATCTCATAATATGTGGTATTTTGTGACTGACATTTTGCTTAGCATAATATTTTTATGGTCCATTTATGTTATAGCATGTATCAGTACTTCATATTTCTGGCTTAATAACATTCCACTATATGGATCACACTGCATTTTGTTTTTCCATTCATTAGCTGATGGACATTTGGGTTGTTTTCACCCTTTAGCTATTATGAATAATGTTTCTATGAAAATTGGTGCACGTATCTTTGCATGTATATGTTTTCATTGCTCTTGAATGTACACCTAGGAGTGGAATTCTTGGGTCAAAGGCTAACTCCATGTTTAACTTTTTGAAGAACTGCTACACTGCTTCCCAAAATGGCTGCACCATTTGACATTCCCACCAGCTATGTAATGAGGATTCTGACTTCTTTATATCCTTACCAAGACTTGTTATTATGTGACTTTTTGATTAGAGCCACTCTAGAGAATGTGAAGGGGTATCTCAGCGAGGTTTTGATTTGCATTTCCCTGACAACTAATTATACTGAACAGTTTTTCATGCACCTACTGGCCCTTTTCTATGACTTCTGTGGAGAAATGTCTATTAATATCCTTTGCCCATTTATTAAATGATTGTCTTTTAGTATTGAATTGTAGGAGTCCTTTCTGTAGTCTAAATACCATCCACTTATCAGATATACTATTTGCAAATAATTTCTCTCGTTAATGAGTTGTCTTTTCACTTTTTTGATAATGTCCTCTGAAGTACAAAAAATTTTAATTTTGGTAAAGTTTATTTTTTTGTTGTTGTTGCTTACATTTTGTAGTGTATCTAAGAAACCATTGCCAAATCCATGGTCATGACGATTTATCTCTATGCTTTCTTCTAAGAGTTTCATAGTTTTAGCTTTTATACTTAGGTCTTTAATATATTTCAAATTAATTTTCACTTGCAATATTGAAGTAGTAGCCCAACTTCATTCCTTTCAAGGTGGAAATAGAGTTGTTCTTGTGCCATTTAGCCAAAAGACTCTTTTTTCCATATTGAATGGTCTTGGACACTCATTGAAAAGCAATTGACCATAGATATGTGGGTTGATTTCTAGATTTTCAATTCTGTTCTATGGCTAGATATGTCTATCTTTAGGCCAGTACTAGGTTGTCTCGATTACTGTTGTTTTGTAGTAAGTTTTAAAACTGGGAAATGTAAGTCCTCCAACTTTTTCTTTTTCAAATTTGCTTTGGCTATTTTGGATACTTGGTGTTTCTATATGCATTTTAGAATCAGCATGTCAGTTTCTACAAAGAAGCCAGCTGGATTCTGATAGGGATCGTGTTGAATTTATAGATCAGTTTGGAGAGAATTGCCAATTAATAACATTAATTTTTCCAATTCATGAACATAAAATATCTTTCTGTTTACTTAGATCATTAGTTTCTTTTTAAAATATTTTGCAGTTTTCAGAGTATTAGTTTTGCACATAGTTTGTTAAATTTATTCCTAAGCATTTTATTCTTTTTGATGCTATTTTGAATGATACTGGGTTTTTAAAGAATTTTTTAAAAAGATTTTATTTACCCATTTAGAGAGGTGGGGGGAAGGGCAGAGCAAGAGGGAGAGACAATTCCAAGCAGACTTCACGCTGAGCAGGGAACCCATTGCGGGGCTCAGTCCCACAACCCTGAGATCATGACCTGAGCTGAAATCCAGAGTGGGATGCCCAACTGACTGAGCCACCCAGGCACCCCAAAATTGTTTTCTTGACTTTATTTTTGAATTGGTCATTGCAAAGGTATAGTAGAATATAAGCTCTCATACCCACAATATATTGATTTTTATATCTTAATCTTGTTGCCACAACCCAGCTGAATTTGTTCAGTAGTGCTAATAGTTCCTTAGTGGATTCCTTCACCTTTTTTTTTCCATATACAAAATCATATCATCTCAAATAGAAATCATCTTACTTCTTAGGAATGATTTTTAAATAATAATTTACAATATTTTAACATTAAATGGAACGGCTGACTGTATTATGTCCAGGTGTAAGGACTTAGACAATTATCTGGATTTTTCATTTTTGTCAAAATCCACTTTTCACTAATGCATGATTATCTTTAATAAAACATTCCTTTTCTCCTCTTTTTGTCTTCTGTTCTTCAGTATAAATTGCTTGGACAATTGTTTCTTCTGACCTCTTCACTTCTTCACAGTAAAACTACTGCTTTTCTGCAAAAATAGAAATGTAATACCACTTATTTTGAAAGGATTATATGACTTAATCACAGGGTCAGTAGTCTTTGATTCAATAAAATAAGACAAATTTCTTTATAAAATGATTTTACAGAGATCAAAAGTACAGAAGAGTGATGTCATATCACTGCGTAGTAAATTTGTACTAATATAAATAAGGCAATAGAACATCTGTCCACAAAAGACCAATTAAATTTTTAATGTATGTATCCCTCCATATTTCAAAATGTAAATGCCTGCCACTATGGCTACTTTTCCCTTCTACGTGGGAAACTGCTCCCACAATCACTTTGCAATGCATTGAGTAAAAAAAAAAAAAAAAAAAAAAACCACAGCATCTGGCACAAGACTGATAGCAAAGCAATAACAGTTAGTGAAGAATGATATAAGGGATCCTGAGGACACTGAGGCTTTCAACATGTCTCTCTGTCTCTGTACAAAATCCAGCTCTCATTCACATATGGCTGTCTTCACTAGGATTACGTTTCTGAGGCACTCATTAAAAGAACTCAGCTGAGGGTTAGAGTGTATTACCACAGAGGGAACTGAGTTCAGGGCAACCCACTGACCCCAGAAGGTAGCCTCTAAAACCAAGGAATATTGCAGGGAGAGCGACCATGAAGTTTCCCTAAGAAAATATTCTCTCTTCTAAGGAGTTTTATCTGGAAGTTAGGAGAGAGACAGAGAGAGATGCTGTGCTTAGGGCCAGGTTAAAATCCCTCATCGGAAAGAAATTGATGAATCTGTGACATGTCAGCACTGTGTGGAGATCGCTTGTAATATGTGCTTGTATAAAGAAATATATATAATTGCAGGGAAAGTTTAAGTAATTAGTCTTCTCGTCTGGCTGGCTGTATTTCATATTTTTGACAATTACCCACTCACACATTTTTTAAGACCAAGGTTTAACTGTTATAAAAACAGTTATTGAATGTATATTAAAATTTGGCAGAGCTGATAGCCTATGTTATCATTAATTCATAATAAAGCAAACCACAAGAATGCTTACTTACAAGTGACGTATCTGAACATGCCCCCATAAACTGTATTGAAATGCTGTTGATTTTAATCTCCATGAAGCACTGGAGCATCCTTATTAGTAAAGAGGTAGGAAAATCAAAATAGAATTGACTCCAGAGCCTTAGCGATTATCCAGAATGATCTGAATTTTAATCTTGATCAGACTTTTAATCTTAGATCTACCCTTTTGTGACTATGTCATATGGGGTAAATCACAAAGTCTCTCTTAAGCCTCTTTTTTTAATTTGTAAGCTAAAAACAATAAAAAGTACTTAGTTTATGAAGTATTTTAAAGGATGAGATGAGAAAATGCACATAGAAAAATTTAGCACAGTGCTTGGCACACAGTTCTCAAATAGATTTTGAATCTTTTGGGCGGTGGCGGGGAGGGCAGAGAGAGAATCCCAAGGAGACTCCATGCCCAGCGCAGAGCCCTACAAGCGGCTCGATCTCACGACCCTGAGATCAAGACCCTAACTGAAATCAAAAGTTGGATGTCCAACCTACTCAACCACCCAGGCGCCACAACTTTGAATCTTATTCCTGCTCTTAGCCTATCTGAAAATCTTAATAATTTATATGTCTTATGCTCACATTTAATTATAATTAAGAGCTAAAAAGAAAATACTACAGTTTCCTCATTTACAACATATACATTGATACTGTCTACTAGTAACATTAATGAAACACTTTAAATTTAAAAGATAAATATATAATATAGATATTTTATCTATACAATATATGCTAGAGAGCACATATAAAGCACATATATATTTCATATATACTATATATTTTTATACATAATATAGCATATGTATTTGATGCATATATATTTTATGCATATATACGTAAGTAAAATTTCCAACTTTTATACATTAGCTTTTAGTTTATTATCTCCTTTCCTTCCAGGAGGGCAATACTATCCGGATGGAGGTAGCAGGTAACAAACCACAGCCTATATTGAACCATATGCCCACATTAATTCAAAAGCTGCTATTATATCTAGGGTGTGTATGTCTTTTTCCAGAGGCACTAGGCACACACTAGATGAGCTATGACAAGCCCGATTTTTCTATGTATAACGTAGAGCTCTTAGCATAATACCTAGGAGGTCGTAAGAACTCAAAAGTGTTCAGTGAACAAAAATTACATCCCAGATCTGATGAAAGAGAGGGGAAGATGATAAGGTAAATTAAAAACCTGACTAATATGAGGAAAATGTCCCACTGGATATGCTGTAAATCAATACAAAATGTTTTACTTTATTTTAGTACATATTATTGATAATTATATATTGGTAAAATAGTAATTTTATGCAATTTATAAAGATCTAAAGTTAGGGGTGTGGACTCAAATAAGTTTTTATTAATAGGGTTGATTTCAGAAGGTATGCAGACTTTGAGGGGTGTTCAAGTATTTCTCATCCATATACCTATACTTCTATATACCTATTGATCCATCCATCTTTTTTTTTTTAGCTTGGAATTTCTCCCACTTGAAATTTGTTTATATCCGGAAATGATGGAAGAAAAGAGAACAATAGGAATGATTGAGTGTCAGTGGGCATAAAATGGAATTTGAGAAGTCTCTTAGGTATCTAATTCCCCAAGTCTCATAGGAACCACACAAATTATATCATAAAGGAACTCTACCTGTCAAACTCTTAATATGTATTTGAAATACTTTACAACTCATAGTTGGAGAACTTATTTTGATATATGCCCTTTGCATCTCTCTCTTGCTGAATTAAAGCAATCACCTTATAAGTATTCAATAAGATTTGTAGGGGTTTTCATTTGTCTCTTTTCAAAAAAAAGGACTGTAACTTCCTTTGCTTGTGGATAAACCCAATACCCTAATTCATCTACTTAGGATCTTTTTTGTTACTAGTTTTCTGTTACAGTTTGTCTCCTACATAGGTGGTCTTCCTTTATCAACATGAAATATCAACAGATTTACATAAAATAGATTATATATAACATATAATACATTATATATAATAGATTATATAAAACATATATAATAAATATTATATAATATATATAACATACATTATAAATACACATGAAATGGAGATTGAAAAGGAGATAAAATGTAGTGTGTTTAACAGTGTGTTAAATAATATTTATCAATACTTCAAATAATTTTGCTCTCCCTGATATTAATATTTTAATTGAGAGCAAGAGGATTTTTCTTTAACTTGGTTTAACACTTTGTGGCACAGCAATTCAAGGCTATGGCTTTAAATTCAGTGTGTTTCAATATATGATTTTAAATAGCTGTTATAACTGAAAAATAGTCTTCACAAGCCACATAGACCCAAATGAAAGAGGTGCAGTGTAGGCTGTGCTTACTGAATCACAATATCATTTTTCAATCCCATCTGTCAATTATATAAGATTTTTTTTGAAATCCAGCGTTATAGCTCTATGTTCCCTGAGAACAATCGGTTATTCTTTCGTGCTAGTTAGAAAGTGCTATGCATCTTTAACTAGAGGAGGTCTTGTTTCCTCCAGTCCAGTACTTCCTACTTCACCATCTAGTCCTGGCCCACCTGACTACCTCTAAGACCATGTATCAGTGAAAGAGAAGGAAGTGGTTTTTCTATTGAGGTTGCAAAGGTGTGTGTGTTGGGGGGGTGGTATGTATCTGTGTGCACATGCACATATGAGTTGTATTGATAAACACATATATGTATCAAGGTTTGTTAAAAGCATATGAATGAAAACTGGCATTATTGGTTGACCTGTGTCTCAACAAAAATGAAAGTTTACATGAAACTCTCAAATTAGCTTTCTGATTTAATAATTCTTGGAGATAGGTTAGAGTAAGAGGGAAAGAGGGAAGGTAGGAGGGAAGAGAGAGACGGGAAAAGGGAGAGATCTTTTATCTACAGCGGAAGGAATATTTACAACACTAAAATGTAGAAAGGATAGAGTACAGGAGCAATAAAGGTAGAAGCCATATCTATCTCCTTCCTAAGTACTCCATTTAGAATCTGATCCTTGTATGGTTTCCAAACCCAGCAGTTGAAACCAACCATGATGAATGGACCGTAATAATTGTGTGATACGCTTCATATGGTACTGCTCAGAATTGCATATGATCTGGAGCATCATTAATGGGAGGAAAGGAATGTGCTTCAGCCAAGCCCTTCTCAGCTTATACTTTAGCTCCTAAAAAATAATCATGAAATCAAATGTAAGCACATCTAATAGTAGTCTTAAAAAAAAAAAAAGGCAGCCAGAGAAGCTTCTTTCTATGGCCAATTCCATTTCTTTCATCAAAACTTGATTTTACAGGTAACTTAACAGATTGCATCTGGTGTCATTTGTGACTTTTCAGTTGAAAGAGGTAAAGGGGACATTCCCAGTTCATAGTGTGAACGTAATTCTGGCAATTTCTGCATTTCCCTTAGAGCATCCATCTTATTTATTGAAAAGGGAAAGGTTAACTTTAATAAATGAAAAAGTCAAAGGAAAAAGACGCAAGGATTGAGATCTGTGGTCCATTGGATTATGTAGTCTCTTAATACCGTATAAATGTACAAATGTCCATTTTTCATTTAACAAAAGGAACTATGAGTAAAGCTTTTATTTTAGAGCCGGAAGGAAGCTTAGCAGCAAGGCAGGTGCTCCAATGCAGATTTTCTCACTAGGACACCAAAATTTTGCCCATGGGCTTCACCACCTTCCCCTCACACAGAGGATAGTTACGAAGGGGCAGTGGGCTCGGTTGTGTGTGGCCCAGCAGACTGTAAAGGCTGCCGAAGTTCACACTAGGAACAATGGCAGTGGCTTTGCGACGTACAGGGTCTCCTAACTGTGACAGGTCTGATGACTCAGCTACGGGGTAGCTGTTGTCGTCCAGTCCTGAATTACATTGCGCTTTAAGGAAATATCACTAACTTTCTCTTCTGGTATTTTCAGTTTTGCAGTGTTCCAAACTTGAGTCTCTACAACGGTAGTTCTGACCCCAGGCCACCACATCAGAGTCATCTAAGGAAATGTTAAACATCAGGGACCCTGGGCCCCACCTCAGGACAATGAAAGAAGAATGGCCAGAAGGTAGCACAGAGTGGGGGGTGGTTGTGTGTTGTTTTAGGGGCTTGGGGTTTTTGTTGTTGGTTCAGTGGCATAAACCTCCTTGGAATGGCATTTTTTAAGTGGCCCCAGTGATCCCAATGTGCAGCCAGGGTTGAGAATCACCTGGACTTCTGCCCTCCTGTTGCTTTTCATCGTCCTTAGGAATGACCACAGTGGCCATGTGACAGACCCGTCACAGCTAAAAATCTCAGGCCGATGTACTGTCCACACTTTTTGTTCCTTTCTTAAAAAAACTTGCTCCAGGCCAGGTTTGTCAACCTTTCCGGCTCATCGGAATTCCCTGGAGCGCTTGCTAATCATGTTATTTCCAGAGGTTTCTGATTCAGGAGGTCTGGGGTGAGACCAGAGAATATGCATTCTGTCAAGATCTCAGGTGGTGCTGGTGCTGCTGGTCCAAGGATCACACTTTTGAGAACCATTCCTCTGAGCAGTTGGTAAAAACCCACCAGGTTCCACCCTCCACACCGATCTTTCCCCACCAGAGGCAAGATTCTCTGACAACTAGCTCTCTCAAGTCCGCACCTGCTTCCCTTCTGATTGGTGCCTAACCTAACCTCTAGCAAATGTATTTGCCTCTCACTAGCTATGGTAAGCTTCGAGCAGCTTTTACCAGCTGGACTCTGCCATTTGCTTTTGGTTCTTAAAGAGCAGGTCTCTTTTCCTCGAAGCATTTCCAAAACATTTGAACTGAGTCATTTTCTAAAGAAATGATATTTTCCCATAAATGATGCACAACTGTGGTTACACTACAATGTCATTTGTGCGTGCCACGCAGACATGAGAGGGCACGAGTATCTTACACTTGCTTTTTCACACAGTACAAATAAAGGGGGTAACCCCCCACTCCCAGGACTTTTTTCCCTCTGAATGCATTAATTCAAGGAACCTGCTGCTGGTAAATAGAAACTGATGCCCAAAGCCTGGGGAACACCAGGATAAACTTAAATCAGGAAAATGGAAGACGATTTACAAGTCATAATAAAAAAGAAGACATTTACTGAATGTCTACTATAGGCCTGAGCATTACGCATTTTTAATTCACAAGACAGCAGTAAGCCGGCCAAGTGATTCTCACGCAGACTAACATTTTGAGAACCACTGACCTAAGGAAATAAATGTTTGAATGTTGGCATTTGGGAAGAAAAAAAGCACTCTGGGGTTTTAACAGGTCTGAGGGAGGTCTCCCCTAGAAGAGAAACACCTGATGAGGGAAAGGAGGTAGCTGGGAACTTGGGGCGAATAACCCCGGGGGGCGGGAACAATGTGCAGAGGAGAGATGGAGCAGTCACCTGCCTCAGGCAAGCCCTCTTGTGGGTTGTTCAGACAGAATATGCTAGGGGACCCCTTCTGGAGCAGGAGAAGAGGGATGTTTTAGACACAGCCTTACCGGTGACTTCCAGGAGCCCTTCGTACCCCTGGGATTCCACCGTTCTGAGTGTAGCCAGGACTGCCTCGCAAATGTCCAACAGATAAATGAATTTACGGACGGAGTTCAGAATAAACCAGGCGTGTAGGAGAGGTGGGTGTGACAAAGCAGGGGATGGAGGGAGGGTGCTGCCTGAGTCAGATTCAGACTTAATTCTGATAGTCACTTCCTAGCTGGTGATCTCAGGCAAATTACTTAATCTAACTCAGGTTTTGTCCTTATCTATAAAAGGGGATAATCATACCTACCTCAGAGAACTGTTGTGAGGATTAAAAGAGATAATGACCTGCTTGGCGCTCAGTAGGAGCTCAATTGTCCAAAGGCGGCTGGCAGACCCAGCTCTCCCTCCGGCATAAGGGAAGCGCCCTACCTTTTTTCTTAAGTAGAAGCTTTTCTCCATGGGTTTTTGCTTTTCATTATCTGCTTTGTCTTGTGTGAATAGAAATGACCAGCGTCCTCCCCTGAGATTAGGTGGGAACTGGTTACATTTCAGCTTGTTCTCTCACCTTGGTCCCCAACCTTCCCAGTCTCTCCCCTCCAGCCCGTGTGTGGGTGGGGGTGGCGGTGGGGGCGCTGCCACGGGCGTGTTTATGTACTCCTCCAACACTTGGCCAGCAACGCTTGCAGCATCAGTCTTAATTACTCATTTACCTAGCATAACTCAGCAAATATGTGTTTTCAGCAGACCTATCCTCTTTAGAACTTAATTTCTCTATTTCCCATTGGGCCTCCAAAAGGCGAAATGGACGATTCAGGAGAGAGGAGTTTAGGTCTCATTTTTTTTTTTTTCTTTTCTTCCACCCTGTTCTGGATTTGTGAATTTTAAAAGTAAATACTTATAATGCAGGGATGAGTATAGCAAGAACTCAGCCAGCTACTGCATTAGGTTTTGGTTTAAAGGCACTCTAAATGATTTATTGCTTTTTAAATTATTTATGTGGCATTATTCCTTCCTTGTAAAATGCAAAAGCGCTGTCAGGAAGAGCACAGCAGCAAGGTTGTGGATGGTACTACAAGTGAATCAAGGTAATTAGAGGCTTCAAGTTGCAGATACTGACAAGTTCTCCACCAGCCACCACTTCACTGATGATAATAAAATTTGCATGATTTCCTGACATTATACTCACCACATATTTTCACTGCATGCTCACTGTAATTACTTAGGGCATGATCTCACACTCATGGCAAGCAGAACTCTCACTGAACCCAGCTGTGACTATTATAGATGCTTCGAAATGAAGCGGATGGAATTAAGGGAAGAGTTCCCTACATAGCTTTAGGGATCTGTGATGTATCAACTGAATTTTGACAGCTACAAAAAAGGAAAATATTCTCAACTACTCCTAAGTTACAAGCAGATCAAATTATAGTGAGACTAAACTAGCTCAAAGGCAGGATTTTGGTTTTTGTGACTATTGATTTCTACAATTGGTTTTCTGTTTCTTTGATGTAATAAAAAAAAAAAGTCAAAGGTTATTTTAATCCCTGATATGACAGGACACCTAGGCATAACTCTAGGTGTAATGATGGAAAGAAAACTTCTGTGTTATTCATCAAGGGTCAGAAAGAGATTCGATACACTGAAGATCCCACGGTGCCTCTGAAAGTGTAGGGTAATTAAAGCAGGTCAGTTCAGTATCTGGAATCCATATCCAACTTCTCGTTTTGTCAAGTTATTCCTCAGTGCTTGGTGCATCGCTCATGTATGCCAGCTCACGAATTCATATACTCTCCCTGCGTCAGCTCAGAGAAGCAAATTTACATCTGACCATTCCCTCTTTTCTAAACCCTATAGCACCTCCATAGCTGTCTCATTAGAGAAGGAAAAATTTAGGTTTTGAACTATGTCATGCATAACAGAGTTTCAAGGATGAATATACTGTATAAACAAAAGCTTGGAATATGGGAAAGAAACAAACCCGATTTGGTTCTCAGCTTTGCCTTGTGATCCGAGGAGATTGATATCATCCCTCAGCGTCAGTTTCATCCACTTGCAAAGGGGGACATTCCTCATTCACGTGAAGCAGTTGTGGGGCCTACAGAGATAAGGTGAAATCACTGGGCCTATAAGAAGTAATGGTCAATTATGAAAGAAGAGATAAAATTAATTATCCAGGAGCATCCTAACCTGTTTCATAGATTTTTTTTAGTAAGTCCACATAGAATAGAAAGCGCTCCTATGGAAAGTTAGTGTCTGAGCTAAAAGAAAACTAGGAAATAACAAGAAAAGGAACTTAATTTTCTCGGTTTTAGTAACACTGTCTCAGACCCGAAAAGGAGAATTTTAGGAATGAACCGTGTCTCTCCACACCATGGAAAGCAGCTAGTGGTATAACAATAAGAGCAGCCTTAGTTCCGACAATCAGATCTTAGACTTTGGAAGTTATTGCTCCAAATCATAGTACTCCGAAACCCAAAGTTATCTACCAATAAATCCTTAAAAAGTCGTGAAATTCGTGAAGGATTCCCGTAGCGCCTGGCTCAGGTCAAAGTTACAACCACAGTTACTGATCTCACCTCCTGTAGGACATTTACAATGCAGGTATCTCCTTTCTTTGCATGAATACGTTAGGGAGGGGGTCACTTTTGTAATGGTAAGCTATATGAACTTGTGCAATCTTTAGAAAAATAGAATAAAAGTCCATTGTAAATAGTTTGTGTTAATTACCCTAAAAGATTACATCAAACTCTGCGGTAGGTTTACTCATCTTTAATTATATCCATTTTTAGACCAGTAGTAACTGATGAGATTTCTGGAATGTGTTTAGTAATCCACTGAGGAGACTGACTCAGAGTCACAGAAGAAAGATATTCAGTATGTCCAATTGCCGTGACTGTTGACTTCTATCATTTGTTACCCACACTTTAACATGAATAGGGAATGCGTCAGAAGAACATAGTTCAATTAGCACAATAGCAAGCATGAAGCTATTATGGAGATGTGACATATTTCATGTTGAATCACATGAGTGGTCATAACTTCTGCTAAAAATATGCGTGTCATTTTTCTTAAAGTGCCCTTTCCTTTGCCCCCTACTGTCTTCTGAAGACAAAACAGACCATCTTTTGTAGAATTCAGCAGTTTGCTCATTTGGTTTTGTTGTTGATAACAATAGTGTTCTCATTTCTTCAACTCAAGATATGTGGACAATTAATCCTATCAGCTCTCCCAGAGGCAAGATCTCGAGCTTTCTGAATGAGTACCTTACTATTGAGTGTGTGGCTTATCACTGCAATATTTAAGCACATCTTAAGGTCAGTTCCTGTGAGGGCTATTACCATGGTTTTCCACTTCAGCAAGATTTTGAACAAATGACATAAATTCTAATTTACGATGTAGCAGCTGGTCAATCGACAGGTTTACAACTAGTAAGTTTTACATACTTTGTAAAAGCTTAGATTTGGATGGTGCCTTAGAAGCAATTTAACCCAACTTGCCATATCTTAGTGTATACATTTGTATGTATACATTTATTTATTTGCCTTTTTTTTTTGTCATGTTCGTGTTTATAGCTGTTAGATTTTTTTCTCCCTTTCTTTTCAGAAATTGGGCCCTCAGTGGATTGTGTGATAGAGGGCTGTCTTCTTTACTCAGTAAATTCAGAGAATTCACTCTCAGAAGGAATTAAAGAGTCTTGAAAGAGAAGTGAGTTTATCTATCAGTAGATTAATGGGAGCTACACTAGGATGTGTGATCTATTTTGAGAGAGTCAAGTTGAAAACAAGATTTAAATCTAGTGGGAGTTTAAAGGTTTTGCTTATCTCTACATTGGCATAATCTCATCAGCTCCTTCAACTCGAGAATGGAATAATGTTAAAAGAATCCTTGACAGCTGACCTGGAGCAGCAAAGTAATGTTCATTAATTTTTGTATTCACTCAATTAACTGTACTGATTAAGCTAGCCATGTCTTACTGGCATCCTCTCTTCCCCTCAGTAGTCTGTAACTGTTAGACTGTTAATTCCTGGGTACACCATGTTCAAAAGTTTTAAGAACTAGGTGTTCTTATTCCTCTTTACCCAGAAGTCTCCAGAGTTTTGGTGGAAGGACAGAGTTCTCCGTGATACCATAATCGGTCTGAGCAGAGGGCACCTCCAAATGCAGCCCATTTGGAAAGTGGGCCGAAGAGGAAGCAGCAGAAAACCCAGCTATGATGGTTAATTTTATCTGTAAAACTGACTGCTTAGGGATGCCCAGATAACTGATAAAACATTATTTCTGAGTGTGTCTGTGAGAGCGTTTCTGAAAGACAGTAGCATTTGAATCCATAGACTGAGTAGAGAAGACAGCCCTCTATCACACAATCCACTGAGGGCCCAAAGAGAACAGAAAGGTGGAGAGAGTGTAGATTCAGTCTCTCTGAGCTGGGGCATCTGCCTCTTGCTTGCAGATGGCAGATTATGGGACTTCTCAGCCTTCATGACTACATGAGCAAATTCCTGTAATAAATCTCTTAGATAGATAGAGATAGAGACATATATGTATAGATATTGATATAAATATCTTGTGTTCTGTTTCTCTGGAGAACCCTGACTAGTACACTGGCTCACTTTGCTGAGGAACTTGACGAATCACCAAGTTAAGCTCCATGAATATGTTCAAGCCCTTCCGGTTAATTCATGGCAGGGCTAATGTCAGGACACCGACTTCCATCTGCCAGTCTCAGTTCTTCCCATTACAGAGCACTGCACACAAATGGCTCCCAGTTTTGGAGAACTTTTACAGTGAATGAGACAATATACATGAGACAACCAAAGGAAGAATTAAGACTTCCTTAGTCATTTTTACATATCGGCACATAGTACCTGTTTGAAAAATATTATCTAACCATAAAAGGCATGGTTCCTTAAAACAATAATAAAATGAGTTTTTAGATATTAATCGACTTTATTTTTATTTACGACTGACCCACATGATTTGAAACTGATATTATTTAATAATGAATGTTTTAGTTTTTTTTTATTTGACCAACAAAATGAAATAAAGCATGGAGATCAAGCAACTGTTAACTCAATGTATTGAGTCCAGTAATAAGGATAAACCATTGAAAATTTCAATCCATTCCGCGTTGGTGGTGGTGGACATGGGACCTAAATTATCTAAGTCATATCTTTATTTCTTTTTGCCAAGGCAAATATCAACACAAAAAGACAACTTCCTTTGAACATGATCAGATTAAAGACGGTTGTTAATGCTAAAAATAAGGATTAATATCAGAAGCTACAAGACAGAAGTGTGCCCGGCACAGTAAATAGGAACACATTGTGACTTACGCATAATGCTTCAATCTTTTGCTTCATCTGTAAGATAAACTTTTCTAATTCTAATTTTCTGTGAGGATAAAAGAGTCATTTCTGATGTAACCCAACATATGCATTTCTAAAAATCACTGCAATATGCAGAATTGTGCAAGAAAAACCACAGGACCATGAGAAACTGGGATCGGGAGCATAACACTCCAAACTTCATGAGGAACACATAAAAGATGATAGAAACCGGGCGCCTGGGTGGCTCGGTTGGTTGAGCGACTGCCTTCGGCTCAGGTCATGATCCTGGAGTCCCGGGATCGAGTCCCACATCGGACTCCCTGCTCAGCAGGGAATCTGCTTCTCCCTCTGACCCTCCCCCCTCTCATGTGCTCTCTCTCTCTCTCTCTCTCTCATTCTCTCTCTCAAATAAATAAATAAAATCTTAAAAAAAAAAAGATGATAGAAACCTAACAAAAATGACAGCACAGTTCATACATGGTACATGGCTAAGAAACACTGAATACTATAATAAATGCAGCATTTTACCTTTAAAAAGGTCTTATAGTTGCTTGTACTTAAGCTTCCAGTGTATTCCGTATAACAGAGAAAGAGAAGAAAGGTAGAAAAAAAGTGAGACAAAGCTTTTATCATAAAAGAGATGAAGAAAAAAAGAATAGAGAACAGAGAGGAAGAGCAAGAAAAAGGCAGAGAGGAGAGAGAACATTAAAAGGAGGGAGGGAGGGTGCTGGCTGTGGGATACAGAGTTGTAGCTTCTGAGTTACTGTCAAGTGGTTTGTGTTAGTCGGCTCAGGCTGCCGTAATTGGTGGCTGAAACAACAGAAAATCCGTTTCTCACAGATCTAGAAGCTGGAAGTCCTAGATGGAGGCCCTAGCGGATTCGGTTTCTGGAGAAACTCTCTTCCTGGCTCACATGTTGTCAAAAACTGACCTCTGTGCTCAGGAGCCGACATACCCAACACGGAGACAGAGTTCGCGGATAAAGGAGGAAGATAGTTTATTGCTTTGCTGGGCAAAGGAGGCTACAGCAGCCTAAGGCCTTCCAAAAAACCTGCAAGCCCGCCCCAAGGGAGGGCCTGGGGGGGTATATAGGGAAATACAGGATCTAGCCAGTTTTGACAGGAATTGTGTAGGTGCTGCCAGCCTCCTTAGTTAGTCATTTTCGGGGTGGTACTGGCTTCCTGAAACAAAAGGCTAGGAAGGGAGGAGGGGAGGTTTATGGAAGAGAGGAAAAAGGTTACTTAGTTTAAAATCGAGCCTGGCTGAGGCATCAGTGCAGCCATGTTGGTTTGTTCAACTTTATGCTTTTAAGCAGCTTCATACAGACAAGTGCCTTCTCACGTTGTCCTCCCACGGCCTTTTTCCTCTGTGTATGTGTGGGGAGAGAGAGTGAGCTCTGGTGGCTCTGCCTCTTCTTCTGAGGAATACCAGGCCTATTAAATTAGGGCCCCACTCTTAATGACCTCATTTAACCTTAATTATCTCCTTGAAGTCTCTGTCTCCAAATACAGTCACATTGGAAGTCAGGGCTTTGACATATGAATTTGGGAGGGAGACACAATTCAGTCCATCACAGGGTTGAAAGAGGGTTATCTGAAATCAGGTGGAAAGTCGTAAAACCAGATGAGGACAGGTGCGGCTCACTGACCTCATGAGGTGTGTGTAGTATGTGTTGTGTATTCCTATGCAGCCTGGCTCAGCTAAAATGCCTAGTATTTGTGACAGATGAAACTGCATGTAAGCAAACCCAAAATTCACATCATGCTCAAATTGTTCTCTTCTATATGAATCAAGTTGCAACAAATTAGTGTTTTACAGAACAAGCATTATAGCAGAACTGACTGTTTTCAGTCATTCAGTCAACACTGAGTGCCTTCTACGTGCCAGGCACATTGCTTGGTACCAGAGAAACTGTAGTGAATAAGCCAAACAAGGTGGCTTCCCCTGAGGGGCTTACATTCTACTGGGGGGAGATTTCAACATTGTGATTTATAAGAAACACATACATATATATATTTTTTTATAAGATTTACAAGAAATACTTATATTTATATAAATTTATATATTTGTAAGAAAGATTTATAAGAAATAATATATATATCTTGTCCATGGTTCCTGGCTCGCAGCCCCCCAAAACCCTTGGAATTTCCTGAGCAATAAGAACAGCGGGAGCATCTTTCATTACAATATTTGATCTATTGTCCTCAGTTTTTGAAATCACTTCAGAGCCATAAAGGTGAAAGGAATGTCTTGTTCACAACAGTTTATGTCAATGAGGTGACTTTTGGAAAGCACCTACAGATGGGAGCTGGTTACCAGAAGAACCAACCAGGACTAGAGGGTTGGAACTTTCAGTTCCACACCGCGATTTCCAAGGAGGGGAAAGGGACTAGAGGTTCAAACAATCCCCGAGGGCCAAGGAGTTAATCAATAATGCCTATGTAATGAAGCCTCCATAAAAACCCCAGAAGGAGGGGGTGTGGTTTGCTTCCATGTTGGTGAACCAGAACGCTTCCACGTGCCTTGTGCTGGGCCCCAAACTCCACAAGGACAAAAGCTCCATTGTTTGGGATCTCTTCATGTACATCTTCTATGTATCTCTTCATCTGGCTTTTGATTCATATCCTTTAAAATCCTTTGTAAGATACCAGTAAGCTAGTGATTTAACTGGTTTCTGAATTCTGTGAGCTGCTCTAACAAATTAAGCCAACCCAAGGAAGGGAGTCATAGGAACCTCAGATTTTTGTTCAGAAGCCCAGGTAACAAACTGGGCTTGTGATTAGCATCTGAAGTGGAGGGCATCTTGTGGGTCTGAGCTCTTCACTAGTGGGATCTGATGCTATCTCTGCTCTGGGTAGACAGTATCAAAATTGAATTGAATGGTAGGACAGCATAGCTAGTGTCAGAGAATTGCTTTCCGATGAGAAAAACTCCACTAGCTTACTGGTGGATTGGATGAGGTTTATGAGGAAAAGAGAAGCACAAGAATGATTCCTAGATTTTGGCTCAAGGCACTAAATAAATAAATCATCATGCTGTTTATTAACCTGTGGAAGTCAGGAAGCTTAACCGGTTTGGGAACGAGAGTGGAGCTCTGGACATGCTAGGTTTGAGATTCCTGTCAGACGTGCAAGTAGCGATGTGGAGTAGGCAGCGATCATGAGAACCGGGAACTCTGAGAGAGGCTGAGCCTGGGGATCGAAATTTGGGAGTCATTAGCCTGGAGATGGCACTTAGAGCAGAGGTGAGGTCACAGAGGGAGTGAGTTTAGAGAGAGAAAAGAGCCAGGAACAGCACTGGGATCCCGCATGGTTTAGAGGCCAGGTAGAAGCAGGGTTAGCCGAAGAGACAAGGAAGAAGCAGCCACTGAACTGTCAGAAAGACCAGGAGCTTGGGGCACTTTGGAAAAATGTTCCACGAAGGAGGAAGTGATCAACTTTTAAAGAGACTTTCAGAAATGTGGGTGATGAGTCACAGATTGGTTACAGTCCCTGTCTAATTTTAGGCAGTACAGTCCGTGTGCTTTGGTGTAATACATACAGAAGCCCACAGACCCAGAGCCAATATCCTGTGTGGCAGAGCGAAGAGTTAAAGCCTCAGTATCACACTTGGGATAAATAATCCCAAGGGCCTGTATGGCCACCGAAACTTCTCAATCTGTCTTTGCCTCTAAGTATAAAGGTCTTTTATACTTGAAATATGTCCCCCCCCCCCCAAATGTGAAAGAGATCTTTCTAGATCCTCTTCTTGTTCCCCTCTGAGTTTTCCGTTTAGTTCAGAGTTCTCCTGGTTGCTTACTGACTATATACTTTTTCCTAGTGAATGCGTTTCCTAGAAAAAATCTGTGGCTGAGAGTGGCACATGGGAAATTTATTGGGGAGTGCTCTTGAGAGTTACACCTGTAAATAGGGTTGCCAAATTTGATAAATAAAAATACAGGATGCCCATGAAATATTTAAATATACTAATACTAAAACATTCTGCATTTTTTACTTGGAATTCAAATTTAAGTGAGTGTATTGTGATTTATCTGCATCCTTACCTCTAAGGAAGTGAAGAAGGCCGGGTAGAGAGAGAAGATGATCCAATGTACAGTGACAAGAGGCTTCAGCAGATCCTAGTGCTTTGAAGCTAGTACGGCCCTATATGTATGACAAATTGTAGCAGGTGGGCCAGGCCATTGTATCAGAATCAGCCAGTCATTGGCCTCAGGGTGCCTTTGGGAGTGGGAGTAACCTCAGACAGGGCAGGGTGGTTCCCCAAGGTCCAGGGACACAGTCTTGAGCAGCTGCATCTCCAGTGGCTGGGAATGAGAGTCCCAGGACTGAAGAGCAAATCTGCACAGGGCACTGTAATACCCAAGGTTTAATGCTAACACCTTAGAAGCTATTCATTTCTTTTTAGATGATTTCCTTCTGTATCTAATTAGATAAGGTAGTTAAATATATTCTGCAAACAAAAAGTGCTAAACTAAAACATGCTGTTCAAATGCAAGGTGGTTGTAGTAATTATCATAGTCAAGTTACTAATACTAATATGATTGCCTACAGAGCCCAGCCCCTCCACCCTAGGATGAATGGGGCTTATTTGTTTAATTGTCCATCTTTCCATCTAGACTTTAAGCTGCTGCTGCTTTTTTTTTTTTTTTTTAAGTGGGCTCCATGCCCAACGTGGAGCTTGAACTCACCACCCTGAGATTAAGAGTCACGTGCTCTACCGACTGAGCCAGCCAGGCATGCCTAGACTTCAGGCTTCTTGAAGAAAGAAACCCTGCCTTCTTTATCTCTGATTACCCAATACTTAGTACTATATTTGGCATACAGTAGGTACTCAACCGATGTCCATAAAAAACAAACAAGCAGGAAATAGATAAGCAAACAGTCCAAATTATAATGATAACACCCAGACCCACCCTCCATAAGGTGAGCCGTCATTTTCATTTTTCCTCCTATTTTCTTTAGTGACACAAAACTGGCTCTACTTTCTCTGGCCTTTGAGTCTCTTTATCAGACAGTTAGAAACTTGACCAAACCCTGAATCATTCAGTTCATTAGATATTTACTTGGTGCTTTACTGTTTTGAGGCACAACTCATGGCATGTTTTGAAGAGTTGAGGAGTCATGGATCCCTTTCCACTCGGGTCCCTGGCTTTTGGGAATTTTGAGTGTCCTTCCTAAATAGAAGAAAACATTGTAGTTGCCTCGATGATGAAAGCCGGCTGAGAAGTACAAGAGGCCTCTATTTCTCTCTTAACCTGCAACCTCACCTCTTATGAATGCTTCCTTCCATTAACCCTTGAGTGAGTCACGCTGATGCTTGATGATAATCCTCTGGTGGACATGCTTCTCCTCCCAGAATGAGTGTTGACATGAAGAAGTCTCCAGATCCCCTACAGCCAGACCAGTGATCCCAAATTTTAACCACACTGGATCCTGCCTGTACATCCTGCTTCTGGCTCAACACCCACCTTTACGCCCACAGCGTGAAGCTGTGACCACAGAGGCAGATACTTGCAGGGTGGTCCTCTGAGCACCGCCTCAGGGCAAGAGACATGAAATACTTATTGACTGCAGGCCAACGTTACAGGCACGCTGTCTGAAAGCATGGCAAGGGTGCCTCTATAACACGGAAGGTAGACACAGCAACATTTGCCAACCCCCCTCATTTGTCCTGGGGACGGTTCGCTTGCACTAATCCTAGCAGCCCCCAAAGCAGCAGCTGCTCTCAAAGGGAGTCTGATATAATCCTTTGCTTAAGAAGAACAGTGGGAGGTAGTAGTTGTTTTTTGTTTTGTTTTTTTTTTTAAGTGCTAAATTGTTAACAGTTTTCCAGCTTCCTGCAAACAGGTAGAAAGACAGCTGAAAAGTTAGGGGGCACTCAGGACTACATTCGCACCTTCATTTTTTAATCCACATGCTTGTTTCTATCCTGTGTACATCTTTGTCTTGGAAAATAAATCAGACTTTCGAAAGCACAAGTCAGTTTTCCCCATTTTTGAGCAATCCTGAAATGAGATGGTCACTGATCTCCCAAGCCTAGCTATCAGGCTATGGTCGGTCATAACCGATCGAATTTGAGGTCTCCCTAGAAAAGCCTACATTCCATTTTCCTATGTTCTATCAGACTCCTAATTATCTCTTAATGAACATAGAATTATCTTGCATCTTTGTCAATAACCAGTGGAAAACATGCTATAAATTCTGAAAGGGAGAACCAAAGAAACTGGTGAAATACTTCCAAAGTGTATAATGTAACCTATGGCTTAAGCTTTTGAGTCTATTGTGGTAAGTAGTATCCTAACATATTAAATTCCTTTCACAAGAATAAGTGTCATTTTTAACTAACTGAGAACTGGCTGTAACACACAAAAGATATGATCCATCGCCCTGAAAATATAAGCAAGAATATAAGTACTCCCCCCTCCCAAATACAGGTCCTTTTAGTTTTACCTCTAGAATTCAGAACAATGCTAGAGTGCTGTAAGGGGTTAAATGAACATTGAATGTTTTTATTAGAAATGTATTAGAGATTTCTGCCATAAATTATTAGCAACCAAGAAATCATTATTCTTTTAGTTTGAGTAGGCTCCTTTGGACTGAGTTTGTAAGACGGAGTTGATTTCGCATCATTAAACATTAAACTCCCTTGACTAGTAGAGAGCTTTTGTGGTTTGTGCACTGGGCCAACAAGCTGGGATATGTCTCTTTCTCATTTGGGCTCTTGCTCTCCAGATGGTAAAGGCTGAGAATCTCAGACAACATGATTTCTAAGGTGAAAACGGACTCTCTCGGAGCTGACCCAATTTTATTATCCGGTGATCCAACTAATGTGGCAACGCCAATGGGCATGACTTTCCCTCCTAATCATAACTGACAAGAACGGCAGGTCTCAGAGGGGATTTCGAGTGGGCATTGCGATGACTGCTACTCTGCTTTTCTGCCATTATTTCAACAGACAACACGTGCTCACCTCTTTGTAGTGCATCCTTTATGCGCAAAAAAGCACGGGCTGAGCGCATACAACTTTTATGCTGCTTTTTGTGTCTACAATTTAAACCTATTCTGTCCCATGCTCCATTAGGATGGGACCATTAGGGAGGTCTTTGTATACCCTTGTGGTCCATTTAATATTCTAGTATGCAGTTGCACTTACTCTCAGGGGCCCATTATTGAGGAGAATGTAGGACAACCAGCGAACTTAAAAAAATGTAAATATATCACCTGTGTCGAAGTATGGAGACAGGTTATGGAAGGCACACATCCTACAAAGAGAGCCCTGTGGTAAAATGAATTACTGTTGGGGAAGCAAAGACATAATTGCACTCCAGAGAGTAAAAGACATTGTGTTGCCTCCTCAGCAGAAAGTCACCTCCCTTTATGAAAACCTGATAAATTTCCCAGTTTCCCACAGAGAAAATGACAGAGAATTTAATGAGAAACACATTGGAACCAGACCTGTCACCGTGTGATTACGTATTCACTAATCTCTCTGTAGGGTACAGAGAAAGTCGGTCTTCTCTGAGAGAGTTTATCTGAGTGAAGGGAAGAAACAAATTACCAAAAAGAAATGTCTTCACTCTCCCACTGATACCTACTGACATCCCACTGGACTGCTTGTTTGGCCTCCAAATAGCAAGAGCATCAGGATTTGCATAGTAACCTATTTTTATGGTGACCAATGGCGTTGAAGTTTCATACAATGGGTAATATATTGGTACTTAAATGCAGCTTGCAAGTGCCTGATATTTTTAGTTTGGACTCAGGATTTGTGTTTGAGAAGTCCGAGTACAGTGAGAAGGGTAGCAGGTGTTCTTACTCTTGTAGGAGTATGTGACATTTCGTATGTCGCATGACTTCTGTCATCATTACTTTCATCAAACCTTACCCAGCCACCTATATCCATTCTATAAGCATTTTTGAGTACCTAACATATGCCAGGAAACTATATGTAAATACAATTATATACCAAGTTCTGGAATAAGTAGACTATCCCATAGGCTCCACAAAGTCTTTAAGTCAGAGGGACATGTCATTCAAAATTGCTATCAGCTAAGAGCCTTTCTTAAGTTCTTTCAATTAGCCTGAACTTGGGTTGGGCAATGTACAATGAGGGCAGATATATTCCCTCCAGAAATTCAAACTCTGGGTGTACATTGATGTTAACATTCACAAAGAATAAACCGAACAAGTATTGAGCAAATAAAGGACTATTTCACTAGTTGAATGCCTTGTGCGAAGCAGGACCTCAGAAAATACTTACAGAATAATTGGAAAGTAAGGGAATCACGTATGTCATGAGCTATACTTATTTGGAGGAGTGGTGTCAAGATCAGATTACTCATATTCGTGAATTTCTAGAAGGCTTCATGGAGAAAGTGGGATTTCAGTCAAAACAGATATGTTCAAAAATTACATGTTTAATAAGGTCCTAGAACTATTGATTATCAACAATGATACTACTCTGACCATTCCCCTCTGGATTAATTCAAATTTGCAAAGTCCTTCATAAAATGTGAAGCCCAGAGTTGATCCCTATTTTGTAAATCTCTTGATCCAATCTCACACTTAGTTTATTATTATTTTTAAATCCCAGACAAGGCCTTTAAAAAATATCTATGTTTGGGGCGCCTGGGTGGCTCAGTCGGCTAAGCGTCTGCCTTCGGCTCAGGTCATGATCCCGGGGTCTTGGGATCAAGCCCCAAGTTGTGCTCCCGGCTCAGTGGGGAGTCTGCTTCTCCCTCTCCCTCTGCCCCTCCCATCCCCACTCGTGCTCCCTCTCTCTCTCAAATAAATAAAATCTTAAAAAATAAAAAATATGTTTATCACTTCATTGACCATTTTTTTTCATGTGATTATCCAGTATAATCTGGACATCAATTTTAGTTTTATCTGAGAAGGAACCATGTCCTTTTTTTGGTACGTCAACGTTTTAAGACTCATTCAATCGATGACAAAGCTGGAAATGATGTTAAAGATCATATGGTGGACAATGAAACGAGGCCTAGAGAATGACTTGTGGTAAATATACGGTAGAGTCAGAAAATATGATAATTTAATAAAATAAAAAGTATGTAAGAGCTCTTAATTTCTAATCTACTATTTTTATTACATAAAATTGCTTGAAAACTGGTGGATGATTTGAAGCTCAATTGTCTCATGGTGTATCTGAATGTTGTTTGTGGTTCTTAGATGTAAAAGTGCCTGCACCAACTCAGCTCAGGCTGGGTTCGCCTCCCTTCTCTCCCCTGAAACTTCCCAATAGGCAAAGTAAGATGGAGGAGCTAACTCTTTTCTTTGACTAATAAATTATATGATAATCTTATCTCAAAAGCTGGCTAACACAATTGGACTGACTACTAAAAGAAAAAAACTGATGAGTCATGTTCTTTTATCTAAAAGTTTCCTTCTCTCAAAACTTTCTAAAAAGATCATTGGCTTGGGGTGCCTGGGTGGCTCAGTCGGTTAAGCCGCTGACTTCAGCTCAGGTCATGATCCCGGGGTCCTGGGATGGAGCCCCACATCCGGCTCCCTGCTCTGCGGGGTGTCTACTTCTCTCTCCCTCTGCCTGCCACTCCCCTGCTTGAGCTCTCTCTCTGTCGAACAAATAAATAAAATCTTTAAAATAAAATAAAATAAAAAGATCATTGGCTTAAAAATAGATTTCACATGATCAAAATGTAGATGTAACAATGAAATAAATCTTAAAGGAGGTATAGAATTCCTTTGACAAATTATTTTTGTTTGCTTCCCATTGCAGCCATGCCAGCAATACTGGTTTTATTTTAAAAATTAACTGTACAAGCAATTTTCTGCAACTGTAAAAATGGTGCCAGGATTCAAGGTTTCGGCTTGTGCAATATTTTCATTTTGTTATTGAAAATGTGGAAAGTCCTAGCTTAGTTCCTCTGTCCTTTGGAAGGGTAAAAAATGTTAATGGAAGAAAATTATTTAGTTCTCTATTTCAAGATCAATTTTATAGAAAATTTTCCTACCAGATTTACGGTGTTTTATTTTCAGTGATAAGAAAGAAATGCATCTAAAACAATATAATTATTATATTCAGAAATAACTTTTGGCGTTATCCTTTATTGTCATCACATGATTTTGAACTGCTGGGCCACTATAACTCAGCAAAAGAATGAAGATAATTTATATACACCCACACTCTCAAATTAGTTTCTTTAGAAGGAAGTGACGGTATCATTTGTGAAATAAAAACCACAGTGTTATTACATCTTATTGGAAACCTCTATTTACCTCTATAGATGTTCCAAATAAAGAATTTCTTAAATTAAATTAAACATAATATAACTAATAAAACTGAATTGTCAGTCGGAAGGTATTTGCCATCTCTCTTCTAGGCAAAGTAGGCTCCTAAATTTTAATACCAAATGCATTGACGTTTTTAGATAAATATAATCATGATTAAACAACGTCATTTGATGTGAGATGGGCCAAGTTACTTAAAAATTATAAAAAACAACATGAGCAAGGACCCACCCCATCAAAAGTTCTAGGTATTAGTAAGGAGTTCTATTTATACATGTTTTCTGTACATGAGTTCATTCAATTACTTAATTTAGGTAACTTTAAGCTTCAGTGAACATTAATTAAATGTAATTGTGTATGGCCAGTAAACTGAAGATAAGTGTAATTTACATTTTTTTAAAAATTTTAGCTTGCTTTTAAATTTTGAAATTAATGAGTCCTGACTTGCATAATATATATTTAGTAACTATCCTACTTTAACTTTCATATACTAATCAAATCAAACTAGGAGTACAAGATAAGCTATTACTTTATGGTTTAACAAACTACCAGCAGCATTAACCTAATATAATATATGCATTAATTTAGTTTGTTGTTAATCATCATTACTATCATCTTTTCCTTGCCCATTTAGCAACACATGTCTACTGTTCTGTTTTACAATTTTAATTTTTCATGTGTACTAAGAACTTGATACACAGTGCACAATTCTTAACAATATATTAGAGTAAACTAGAGGGTTATTTTCAGCTGTTTACTGTGCACATAAGGTGATATGCCAGCTGGATAAGAGTCAGACATATTTTGTCTCCAAAATCTTGTTTCATTTAACCCAAGAGAATTATAATGTATAAATTAAAGAAATTTGTGTAGTATTTCATTTTATATTTTTTAAAATCATGCATTAAATGCAAACAATATTTAGTCAGATTATTGGCTTTATAATAAAACATAATACTAGAGTATAGGCATGATGTTTTTGTCGATGGGTGATTTCATATATATTATATGTGTATAATTTGTTTCCATTTAAAGAAAGCAAACTGCTTAAGTAGTAGTAAGTTCAATTGTGATAAATTTCTACTTTGCATTTGTGCACCAAAATAAACCATACTTTTAAAAAGTTTGTCAATATCCTTTAAAAGAAAAGAAGCATGCTTAAATGTAAAACACAAGCTTTCTGTGAACTCTTTTGCTCTTCCTGTGAAAGACATACTGGTAAGCTTTGGCTGTACCTTTTTTATTGGCACATTTCTGAATATAAACACTTACATTTTATAGAACTCCATAGAAATGATTGCCCAAGAAAACAGAAATCATGTAAATTCTCTTAAGTTTTCTGTGGTTCATGCCCAACATTCAGTATTCGGGTTGAGAATTAAGTGCCCTTTTCAATGATCGAGTTCCCAAATTAAATTTCCTATACAGCATGGCCAGCTTTCTAAAAATCTACATCAGAAAGTATCTATTCTAAAGGGCTATCTATTCACCGGAATGGTTACCTTCAGGATAGCAAACTCAAAGGGCGTTAGGCTGAGTAATAAGAATATTTTTGACAACGGGACTCGACGTGCATAACTGTTACACGATTCATCTCCTTCGGGTCTACATGTTTTTCTGCTAAGTGGGCTGCTCCCTGTGGATCTATACAGTGGGGACAGCAGAGGATCGTACAAGAGGTATTTTAAAACGTTCTGGTTTCATAGTGTGTGCTTGATGGACAGAATAAAATGTATTCTTCCAGCTATTCAAGCATGAGGGCAGGAGGGGTAGATAAAAGGAGAAATGAAGGCAAGGCAGAGTTAGATCCCAATAAATGCTGCAAACTTAGTGTACTTGTGCCTCGAATCCTTTTCCTTATCTCCAATTTATAATTCCGTCAAAAAATCCTTATACTCTCCCCTTAGTCCCAACCCATTATAGCCCAGCCACCAAAGGGGTAGGATTCCACATACTGTCCTGAATTTACATACATGCACACACGTGCACACACACACACAGATCTAAGCTGAGCCTTTGGTGCCATTGAAGAGAATTTAAGCATTTTAAGATGAAGAACTAAACTTACGTTATCTGAGGTATGGTAAAAAAAAATAATAAAAATTAAAAAGTGCAATGAATAAGAGAAATGAAAAAAATCCACATGTTACAAATGGGCTATAAACACATTTATATTCATAAACTGCATTCAAATGGTTATGTCATATTAATTAAAATAATAAAAGTAAGAAAATATGCTCAATGCACAGGTACTTTTAAAAAACAAAAAAACAAACAAAAAACAAAAGTTAATAAAATATTTTATCTGCATCAAAATATTCTTTGGAAACCAAAAATAAAAATGTATCATGTATGTTCTTTCAGGTTGAGCTGTAAAAGTCAGAAAAATACATAGTCCGCACTGTTTAACTTTCTGAAAATACCGAGTATGCACTAAGCATAAAGCAAAAGGCTTTCCTCGTCTTCCGGACCTGAAACAGTGTGCCCCCCATACTGGACAAAGAATTCCGATTCGGTTCCTATCAGAAGACATCTTTGTTTCAGTCACACTGAAACCCAGGACCTGACTTCGAGACAGTGTAGTGGAGCTGGAGCTGGATCCAAACATTTTTCTTTTTCAGAGCTGTAAAGACACCCCTGGAAACTCCTGAGGGCAAGGCCTGGTTTCTCACAAGGCCAAGATGAAGATTATCCAAAGCGAAACTTGAGTCTGTATTTCACGGTGTTGGGACTCTTCCGAGGGGCAGACACTGGCACCTTTGGCTTCCCAGGACTGGGTGGCTTTTTCTTCTCAGGAACGGTAACCGTGAAAGAAAGTTCTGGCTGCTCTAGCTGCTTGAATCTTGGCAGAAAGTGGGTGGAGATGTGCTGGGGTTTGACCCGGGGGCTGCAGCCCCGCTTAGCTTTCCCTCTCTTGTTGAGGGCCACATACCACTCCCGGCCCGCTGGCTCAGTTCTGTGTATTGCTGAGGCGTAAGTATTATAGCTGTTTTCCTGAAATCGCTCCCTGAACTTGCAATCATCTGTAAATTTGGCCTGGGGGGAGAAAAGAAGAAGAAACATAAGTGGTAATAATACTTTCAGCATGCAATAAAATGAGGTCTTTGCAATGCTGATTTCGGTTTACTATGTCCTTAGTGAAATAATATCAATGTATATAAAAAGGATAACAAGGAACTCTTAATATATTGAAATTCTGTTGTGGTTTTAAATTTGAGATTGGCAGTGAAAAAAATTAACTTTTAATATTTTAAGATTTTTTTCCCCCTCTTAAGCCATCAAGAAAATAAATGGAACTGAATTACTAAGGAACACTTGCCTGGTAAAACATGAATTCATATTCAGAGAAATGGGGTCATATTATTCCTCTGAAACAAGGATACATTTTTCAATGTTATCAGTGTGATTCATGGTGCTGAGAGAGGGGTAGCATATGGCCCTATTAATATTGCATGTGTTAGAGTTCTTTAGGAAAAAATATATCTTCACACAGAGATACAGGAGAGAATATTCGATGCCAAGAAGAAAAAATTACTTTTGGAGTCACTAGCAATACTTCATCCAGATCTCTCCCTGTCTCTCTCTCCCTCTGTAGACACAGACACACACAGACACACACACACACACACACACACACAACCACACTCAGACACACACAATGTCTGCCCTTGAAATGCTCCCAGAATAGTGGAAAAAGCAGACAAGTAAACACCCATCACGGTGCAGCTGGATACGGGGGCTTATGACAGCGCTATGCAGAGGGTACAACGATAGCATAGAGGAAAGGAATCTAAGAGGATGGGGGTGGCTGGGCAGAGGGCAGGAAGTCTTCCTACAAAAGATGACATTTGAGCTGAGTCTTCAAGATTTTAGTAAGGCAGGTGACACGAGAAAGGGTTCTCAGAGGGGGAACAGTGTGTCCACAGGTCGGCATGACATACTATAGGTAGTAACTTTCCTACAGGGTGTGTGGTGGAAGAAGAGGTAGGGCTGCCAAAGTTGGCCAGGAAGAGCTCTGAAGATGCTTATTTTGCCATGCTTGTGATGCTGATGATTTTCTGTTTACTGTGTCTTAGTGAAATAATATCAATGCATATAAAAATAACAGGAACTCTTAATATACTTAAATTCTGTTACTGGTTTTAAATTACTTTGAAATTTCCAGGTAAACAATTAACTTTTAACAGAAGATTATGTTGAGGAATTGGGGGCACCTGGGTGGCTCAGTCCTTAACCATCTGCCTTCGGCTCGGGTCATGATCCCACCATCCTGGGATTGAGCCCCACATCGGGCTCCCTGCTCAGCGGGAAGCCTGTTTCTCCCTCTCCCTCTGCCCCCTGCTTGTGCTCTCTCTCTCTGACAAATAAACAAATAAAATCTGAAAAAAAAAGAGATTATATTGAGGAATTAAAGGAAAGTGTATGGGGGAAAGCATGAGCATAAAGTCAGACCTGAGATCAAATACCAATCCTGCCAATCGAGGTCTTAGCTTTAGGCTCCTTATCCACAATCATTCATAGGGCTATTGTGAGTACCAAAATATTTTTCTAGGGAAAAGATGGGTAGCTTTCATCAAATGCAAAAGAGGCCAAGGGTCCCAAAGAGTAATAATTCCTGTCCTAGACCAGACCACCACGTTTCATAGTATCAGTGAGCACCATTATCTGGAATTCCTGGGTTTGCGAATACCAGATATGTTGATGTCTATAGAGAAAAACACTACTTATGAGATATCATTTTCATATCAGACCAAGAGGTACTATAATGGAAATAAGAGTTCTTTTTTTTTTCTTGCTTTTTCTAATAGTGCCAAGCTTTTCTCTGCACAACATTGTCATCTGAAAGTCAGAACACCACAAGACAATCTACATAGATCTACTGTTGATGGTCACATGAATTTTTTGACTTGTGCAAAGTACTGACAATATTGGAAGGCAACCAATTTCAGAGCGCTTCCAACAGCACATTGATGTTATGTATGACAGTTTACCCAGGTTATTTACATTCAAGCATAGTTCAATCAATAAGGCTCTTTATTTGAAGGCTAGCAAGTTATATATCTAGAACTTTCACAAGTCTACTGGCGATTCCCCGGATTTGATCTCTAGCACCTGGAAGCGGGTGTTTTAAAGAACCACCACCTATGGCATTCCTCTCATCCTGTCATACCCTACCAGCCTATGTCTAGGCCAAGGGCGCTATGCTGAAGTCACTATAGAAGAGTACATATTTACTGTTCCTATTTTTGTTTTTAAGATTTTATTTATTTATTTGACAGAGAGAGACACAGCGAGAGAGGGAACACAAGCAGGGGGAGTGGGAGAGGGAGAAGCAGGCTTCCCACTGAGCAGGGAGCCCGATGTGGGGCTTGATCCCAGGACTCTGGGATCATGACCTGAGCCGAAGGCAGACACTCAACAACTGAGCCACCCAAGCACCCCCTATTTTCTATTAAAAAGACTTTCTCACAAGTCAAATGTAGATTTTTTATAGTTGCTTAGCTTTTAAAAGGACTTAAATGCTCTCCCATTTCGTTAGATAATCCTAAAGATTTATTTTAAAATAAAAGCTATAGCCATCTGTAATGTTTTCTGCTACATAAAAGGATAAGCAGTTTAGAAAGATATATGGGGTTTCATCAAAGAGAGTAGCAGGTATGTTTACCCTCCCTCATATGTTTTTGTTCAAATGTACTTGAAAAACATTTTTAAAAATATATACATTATCGGGGGGGGGCCTCCCCTCTGGGGGTTGACCCCCTTAACAATCAAAAATATGTCCATTATACCTTGACCTGACTTCTACTCTTGTTTGGCAAAAATCCATTTTCCTGAAAAAGGATAGCAGTGATTGCTTTATTCAATTTTGACAGTTTTTTTAAGTGTACTGTATTATTTAACCTTTTCTTTCCTGACAAGTGTGTGCACACACACACACACACACACACCATGGTGAATTAAACCTATAGCAATTCCATCTTAGAGTCTTCATATGGGTGAAAGCCCACCAACTCTACCTGCTAAAATTATTCCATCTAAAACCTTTCTCTTTTCCTCCTTAAGATTGATGTTCTTAATCTCTTTCTTAAGAGGAAAGAAGGCTCTTTGGGCTCTAGATTTTTCAAGGGTCACTAACTGTCACCTGGGGCAGAGGTGCCCAGAACCTAAGGACCCACACACAACGTGAAGCCCTGTAGCCTTTCCAGCTCCCACATTAGAATAGGAGTAAAGGCAGTCAGACTGTTTTGGCTTTCTTAATTGACTTCTAAATTAATGTTTTGTCTGAAAAATTCTTCCAGCTGCGATGGAACAGAACCATTTGAAACAAACATTTCAATGACTTTTTTCATCAGGAGATCTAGTTTCTTCTTGAGGGACTAACTGCCCCTGTCACTACTCCTGGCCTTGTTCAGATAAGATGGTGACCCTAAGCATGAATTTCTGTCCCTAATATCATGCATGAACCATTTTTATAGCAGAGAGTCAGTAAGCAATATGGGTCTTAGCTACAAGGTATTTAAATATATATACGTTTACCATTACACCATTTCAGATGATAAATTTTCTAGACTTCTTTTAATTTTTTAAATCTCCTTTGAATTATAAGAAGTCCTTTGGCAAAACACATATTTTTAAATAATAGAACTACATTATATTTTCCTAGAAAAAGTGAAGTTGCCAGAAAAACATTTTCTATAGTTAAGGTGTGAAGTAGAGAGGTGAATGAAATTTCCAAATAAGCTACTGAATTCTGGACCCCATCACCGCATCATGCTAGCACCCTCGGCCATTACAAGACCAAACGCAAGAATGTTCCTAAAGAACCCATTTCTTTGTTCCAAATTCATTTTTTACGAGTCTATTCGACAGATGCTTATTGACTATGTATCACATGTCAGGCACTGTGCTAGCTGTCACTTTTCCAATGAGGAACAATACAGACATGTCCTGTCCATGCTCTTTGTTGAGTTAAATGATATGTTTTTCTCCTTAATTTCTCCTTGATCTTGTGTAAAGAGGAGTGTAAAAAAGGAGTGTAAAAACAAGTTACATTCAACACATCATAATTGCAAAACTACAATGAAATGGTCGGCTAATTTTTATGTAATTTAATACAGTCCTAATGTAATTTAATATAGTCTTAATGGACAAAACAAATGAAACTATTTTTTGCTTGAATAGCCTAATTCTTCAGAGGAAGGGAGAGAGCGCAATTAAGGAAAACAAGAAATTTTTGATTAGAAGGACGCTGTGCCTTGATTCTACTCGTCTCTTCCCACAGTGAGAACACACAATGGATGTTTAGGAGAAAGGTCAAATTCAGTTCAAAGAAAGTAAAACTTTGATTAACTGGGATATTTTAGAAAAGACTAATTCTGCTTAATTGAAATCTGAGGGCCAAGTAAGCCAAACAGAAAATTCTTTCTGAAACGTTATTTTTTAAAAGCTTTCTAAAACCTCTTAACATAGTTTTGTTCCTTCGTAAATATCCTGTTGTATCATGATTGAGGATCTTGCGGTGAATGAGCTGAGGCCATGCAAACAGGCACCAATTCTCACTTCGTGCAACGACAGAAGTACATATGCAGTATACGGAAGGTGGATGGAGAAAGGAGTGAACTTGGACCAACACCGGTATACTCTTCGGAGTTTGTGGGGTATTTAATAATTTTAGTTCTTTATTTCACTTTGTTTTCTTTGATTTGCCTCCCTCTTTTGAAAAACTTTGTGAAGAAATAATTAACCAAATACAAATAATTAGAATGTTATTATGGGCTGGAATATTATTAAATAATTAAATTATTATTATAGACTATAATAAAAACAATTATAAACCAAATTGTACTTTAAGCAAAGTTCCCTTGTTGCATGCATCCCTGCTTCTGGTTCCCCTACCTCCTTTTAGTGCTTCTTGGGCTCCATCCCTATTCCCACATATGGGGCTGTCCCTGCCAGGTGCCCTTAGCCTAGGCCGTTTTGTGTGGTTGGGCTGAATGTTCCCTGACCAAAGGCGCCCACCTCTGGTGGTGATTAAAGGCTAAAAGGCAGGCCCTGTTCCAATGCTTCCACGCAGAGTACCCCAGCGCAGGGCAGCACGCACCCAAAGGGCTGCCTTTTACTTTTGACTACAAAGGCTACTTAGAGGTCAGCTGTGGCCATACTGTGCTATCTCCAGGGCATAGCCTACTTCCTGCTTGGCACTGAACATCTGTCCACTCTATATCTCGGTTCTTCATCCTGAGTGACCAAGGGAATATACAAGTTAGATTTAATAATAGACCAACCTGACATAATGTAATGAAGAATACCCACCACAGGACTTCTCCCCCTCCAAACTTTATGAATTGACTTAAAATTACTCCAGGAGCCAGTTCAAAATGCAGACTCCCAAGACCCTATCTCCAGAGGTTGTGTTTTAGTAAATCTAAGGTGAGACCCTGGAATTGCATCATTAACCAGCATCCTGTGTGATTTGAGGCAGGTGAGGTAAGAGTTTTCACTCTGATGCTCTTAATAACTCAAAAAGCTGGGCTATCAAGGGCTCTTATGTGCCAGGGGGCTTTACATCTCTTATTTCACCCTCGCAATAATCCCGTGACGAGCAGAATGCTATTACCTAATTCTCCGGTCAGAGAAGTAAAGAAAACAATTCACTAAAGCCCCATGTTTACCAAGTGCCAGGGTAGGCACCTGTGACTTCAAGCTCCAATCTTCCAACTCCTAGATTCCAGCTCCTTAACACCACACAAACCCAAGGGCATCTCCTAGACTTCCGTCTAGTCCTACCTGTCTTAAAGTTGCTCCATGTTAAAATACTGATGAAAAACAATGCCATTCCCCAAACCATTGCAGAAATAGAACACCATCTCTCACTTTTGGCTGAAATGGATCTCTGAAGCTACAAGTCAATTCATCACACCCAGATTTCCTCAATAAAAGAGGCTCCCTAGCTAGAGTCACATAGTGTGAAATCAAGGGAAAGCTGGCATTTACTGCAAAGGCAGAGCCCTGAGCCCATTTTTGAGCTTGAATTACTGGACATTTGGTTTTACTATGTAAATTGAAAGCCCTTAGAGGGCAAGGGGAATTTCTATTCAAATGCCTTTATAGAGCTCATGGTCTTGACTGGGAGAGTGGAGTGCTTAATAGGTTATCTTTTTTTTTTTTTTTTTTTTTTGATGATGATGCTAACTATTGTCCAAGCCTCCATTTCCCCTTTCAGTAAACATGCCGAGCTCTAGGCCTGCTGACTCCTCCTCACACTGCCCCCAGCGCAGGAAGTCCAGTCCAGACTCCCATCCTGGGCAAGCCAGCTGGCATCCTCCGAAACCAGGAAAGGAAGATGTTCTAGTCCTTGCTTAGGGCTGATCAAGCACACATTCCATGCCTGTTTCGTAAACTCTGCAATTAGCTTTCCTTCCAAACATGATCCCCTAAAGCCCTGAGAAACAAAAATAATTCTACCACATGCTTCTCTCTGGACCTTTAAAACAAGCTAAAATGTTTTTCCCCCAATAGGCAATGCACTATCATGTATACTTTATGAAAAGGCTGAAAAAAACATGATAACCATCTTTTCCAGGATTTCCGTTTTCTTTAGGGAAAAAACAAGATGCAACAGGGCTCTAAAAGAATTATGAGATTATGATCATAAGAAATCCTTGTCTCTTAAGAGCTTGAGCCTGAGAATTTTGCTTTCAAATTAGGTTCTTTGAAAAAAAGCAAAACTCTTGAGATAAGGGGCTACTGTGGACACAAAAAATTTGGACCTACAGAAAAAAAGGTCAATGATAAATAGGATTGGGGGCTGGTCTAAATATCTGAGGGGTCACAGCTGCCTGACCCCCAAAGCAGAAAGTCTTTTTCTGAGAGAGGAGACAGGATCATCATACAGCTGCCTCAGAGCAAATTAAAGAAGATCTTTTTTAAATTAAATGCTGAATACTGGGCGCCTGGGTGGCTCAGTTGGTTAAGCGTCTGCCTTCGGCTCAGGTCATGATCCCAGGGTCCTGGGATCGAGTCCCGCATGGGGCTCCCTGCTCTGCATAGAGTCTGCTTCTCCCTCCTCCCCACTGCTTGTGCACTCATGCTCTCTCTCAAATAAATAAATTTTTAAAAATCTTTAAATGCTGAATACTTTCCAGGCACTATTCTAAGTCTTTTATATGTATTATCTCATTTAAACTGCTCAACTATCACAATAGATTGGTACTTTAGTTTTCCTCCTTTTACAGCTGATAAAACCACGGAGAGAAAGATTAGGTAAAATGACTAGCTTTAATTTAACTAGAATGACACAATCTAACTGTGTTGGTAACCACCACACTCCTACCTCTGGACCCACCTCAGATAAATCTAGAATGGCTCTGTATGGGGATTTCAACAGAGATAATAAACCTGAGGAGAGAGCAAGAACAGAGTGAGGAAGGAACAGGAACAGACAAACAGGCAGAGAGACAAAGACAGAAAAAGAAGCGAGCTCATTTCCACAAGTACCTCAGCCTGGAATGAGTTGAGAAGGAGAGTGGAGGTCACAGCGAAAGCTCTGACTAACCTTCACGGCTCTTGGGGAGGCAGACATCGACTCCAACTCTCAATGATTCTTAGCACATCTTGAGAAGGAGACCAGACACCTTCATCCTTGTAAAGAATGCTGAAAAAACCTGCATGGTAGGAATCTGGCTGCACTGTATATTTGGAGTATACTAGTAAAGATTTTAAGGAGAGCTGCATGTAGGTTGCGACGAGTATGTAGGTTGAATGAGTGCAAGAAGAAGTGCCCACAGAGATGACTGAAGTTCAAACAAAATTTCTCTTACCGAATTAACAAACTTAGCATGAGAAAAACATCAGCACAAATGTTGCCTAAGTGTAACCCATTCTCGGCTCTTTTTTGTCTGCCATCTTTGTGTCTGCTGATAGTGAAGCATTTTCTAAATGAAAAATTTCAGTGAACAAAACAGAGCTCTCTTCTGCTTTGAAAGTTCATCTTGAGAAGCATTCCCTATGCAACACATCATCACATTGAATGACCAACCTGTGTAAAACTCTGTGATAAGCTCTGCGGCGAACACATCCCCTCTGCTTCTCTGGACTTTAAAGTCAAATACTAGAGACACAGAAATAGATGGGGAAAAAAAAGAGTCCAAACAGAGCTTGGGTAAGGGGGTGCACAGCACAAGCAAAATATTGTAAGGATGCACCACAATATTTATTCTTTAACATGTAATATGAAAATACTATTAAACTATGTGATTATTAATTCCTATAAAACAATAGGTGAAAACAATGTAATTGCTTCCAAACAAAACCTAGCATCTTCTTTCAACTAGCTTTTACCTACAAAGCATTATAGCATTTACAGAGAAAGAGAATTTTAAAAGGATGGTTCTGGTTCAATCACTTGTTAACTGTGTTAACCTAGGAAATGATTTAACATTGCTAAGACTCTTTCCTCACCTAATCATGTAATGACATAAAGTGAGTAAAAGAGTTTTTAAAGAACTATGCAAATACATTGTCTGTACCTAGCAACTAATTTTTAATATTCTAATTGTTACTGTAAAAACTAAGTTGAAAATCTACAATTATCCATGAATATTTCTCAATACAGTATGGGCATTACTTTCTCCAGAATTATATGAATGCTATACATTTTTGGTTCATATTTACTCTATAGATAAAATCCTGAAAGTACTCTATTAATTTAAAATTTTTACCAGTTTTGTTGAGGTATAATTGACATATAACATTGTGTAAGTTTAAGATGTACAACATGATTTATACATATACACACATATATATATAGCAAAATGATTATAAAGTACTCTTTAAATGTCTCTGCAGTTATTAATTTAAAGCAGCTCATGAATTACACATTTAATCCTAAAAATATAAAGGTTTTCTCGCCTTTTTAGTGACAAAGCAATTTTGTGAAAATCAAAACTAAAGCAAATAATTATATCTAAAGTTACAAGAACAATTTTCAATGTGTTTAACTAGAAAAAAAACAAGAAAGAAACCATCTGGGCATAAAACTGATAATTGCTAGGATTAATATTATTTCTAAATTCAACTTCCTTAAAAATAAATCACTTTATAATTTAATTAGGTTTCCATCTAGAGAAAAAGTGCTAATAAAAGCTCAGATAAGAGAAAGTGGGCTTGGACAATTGCTTTAAAAAGAATCCACATAATCGCAGGGCTTAATTTTTTATCTACAATTCAGCTCAAAGTCATTAGAATGACTTTTATATCAAAGAGCTTCAGTGAGTGACAAGAGCAAGACTTGCTTTGTACTGTTTAAAAGTCATTATTCCATGAAATAACTTTAGCCTGCCAAGATGAGAAAGAATAACAGATGCTGTTTTTGCATTATCTGCATTATTTCAGCCAGCCATCCTTAGACATTTGGGTCAAATTTCTGGAAATTTGTTACTTGCATTTGACAGGGGAATCATGTATCCTCACCTCTCGGTATGACCTTTCTAATTGGCATCCATTTGCAATAGTTTGAGTTCTGTGGCAATTATCCTTAAGCTGGCCCAAGTTTAGTCTATTTTTTGCATGTACAAGAGCACAAATCAGAACAATTTAGAAGTTAAGGTGCTCACCCAAAACAAACCAATAAGAGAAAGTTTCTTTACATGCACTGCACTTTATTATGATGCTTAGATTCTCAAAGTGTTTCAATTTTTTACAACCTTAAAGTAGACTGGGGAAAAGCTATTGTGTTCAGATGTGTTTGATCATTGTCTTCTATTCTGCATGTGGATTTTTAAAAATCAAATATTATTTTTTTGATTAAATGGCATGTCCATGAGAGACTATGGACTCTGGGAAACAAACTGAGAGTTTCAGACGGGAGGGGGGTGGGAGGAGGGGTTAGCCTGGTGATGGGTATTAAGGAGGGCACGTACTGCATGGAGCACTGGGTGTTATACGCAAACAATGAATTGTGGATCACCACATCAAAAACAAATGATGTATTGTATGGTGACTAACGTAACATAATAAAATAAAATAAAATAAAAATGGCAAGTCCGGGGCGCCTGGGTGGCTCAGATGGTTAAGTGTCTGCCTTCGGCTCAGGTCATGATCCCAGGGTCCTGGGATCGAGTCCCGCATCGGGCTGCCTGCTAGGCGGGGAGCCTGCTTCTCTCCCTCTGCCTCTGCCTCTCTCTCTCTCTCTGACTTTCAAGAATAAATAAATAAATAAAAAATTAAAAAAAAAATGGCACGTCCTACTTGTGCACAGAGATGCAGAACTTTACCCTTTAGAATAAATAATCAAAGAGCAATTACTTTATGAGAACTATATTATAGCTTGCTAGATTACAATAACCACCTCAGAAGATGAAGCAGGTAAATCTTTTCATAATTCTTGCAATCGGTGATTAAAGAGGTTAGCAAAGGTTTTTCATTTATCTTAATCCACTGAGATTTCTATTATATTTAGATTACTGTATAATAATAGATAGTATTTACTGAACACTTACAATGTACCACATACTGTTTTAAAAATTTTAAATGTATTATCTCATTTAATCCTCAAATAACTGTAGAGATAGCTTGAATTCTGCTACCCTCTCCAAGAGGCATTAACAAGTCACTTTTAGAAAAAGGAAAATTAAACGCTAGAAAAAGGAAAATTGAAATTCTTACACATTGAAACAAGTGAAACTCTCAATGAATTTTTTAAAGAACTGTAATTAAAAATCATAAATAGTAAGCTTCAATTGATTACACTCTTAATTAAAATTTCCTATATACTTCAAAAACCAGAAAAGTGGTATTTCTCCAATTTATTTAGTAAAAATTAAAGAGAAAACGAAGTAAAGGACTAACGTTATATAATTGCTTTGTAAAAATGATATAATGTGACAAATCTTAGTACACTACAGAAAAAACATAAATCACTTTTAAGTGCTGTGCATATGTACTAATATAAGTAAATCAAATCTGTGAGTAGAAAAACCAACCTAGACATATTATCTTTAAAATGCTTCCCAAGTAGTGAGCATTTTCAGAAAAAACACAGAAATCTATAATTTGTAAATTGATTATAAAACATATAAGTGGCTTGAAGAAACTTTTGAGTGCAAAATTAGTCTTTGTAATTTTAAGAAGTATTGTTTTTGATGCAACAAAAATACAAAATGAGAGTCCTCAAATGGATAAATTAAATTTCTCTAAGGAAGATCAAAATCTTCTCATTATTGGTTTCTCTCCATACTTATTGATGTGAAAATATGTTATATTACTTAGACCTAATTTTTGACATCATGAATACCTTGTAAAATTGAATAAGAACTTGATCTACTAAATATGCACACACAATCACTATAAATATGGACATTTTAACTGTTATATAATATTATCATTTCCATAATATTTTCCCTCAGTTGAGCCAATTTTAAGAAATAAATAATGGCGATCACTTTGAGAGTGCTATTTTCAAATACATTCATCCTTAAAAATTTTTTGTGGATTCTATATTATCTTTTCAAGTTAATGAAATATAAAAATGATTACTTACAAAGACATCTTGGTTAAAAGTACATATAATTTTAAAAAATTACATCCTTTGAGCAAATTTTTCATCTACCAGTGTGGAAAATCACTTCATTCCATTCTACAAATGTAAAATCTCCATAAGACCTTTAACAAATATAAAGTGGTTCTACTTACACTTGCATGGAGTTTTCCTTTTTTTGACATCGCTAAAAATTTGTTGCTGAAAACTCCTCGTATTCCTACAATCCCCTGAGACACAGCAAATATTTCCAAAATACCTAGGATGACAGAAATCCCAAAATAAAACACAGACTCCTCTACATATCATTGTGAAGAATTAAATTTCTACATAGATTCTTTTCATTCTTTATAGCTGTGATTAAAAAAAAAAAGAACGGTATTTAACATGCTTATTTTTCATGACATTCATTATGTTAAAAAAGAAAAGCTTAGCATGCAAGTGTTCACTTAAAATAACAAATTTTAAGATTCGAAAATTTACTTCTGGTTCATTTGTAATTCTTTTTTTTCTTACAAATAAGTCACTTTTAGTAAGCAATGTTTAACAATAGAATCTTCTCTAGTTGTAAAGGAATCGAAAAGAATTTCTTTAAATGTTTTTCAAAATAATTCTCATCCATTGTTTTCTATCAGAGATAATACACTGCTTTTAATATTAAATCTCATAAAGTCTGGCCCAAGACTAGTATAACCCATGGAAAGCCAGAGATAAATTCTACTTATTTACATGAAATAAATCCCTCTTCTCAAATTATGATAACTATACAAGGACAAATCAATATATACCATATTCAATCATTCAGTGAGTAGTTCATTTAAAGACTACACATAAAAAGATGTTGAAAGCATTATAAATAATTTGGGATTATTGGCTCAATGAGTGTTTAATGCATTACGGTTTGAGACATCTTGCATTTTAAATGGCTTTTCTGGCAAAACATTTAATGAGGTATTTTATTACATTACTGTTTATATTTAGTATTTCATAGTTAGCATTATCAAGTCAATGTCTCCTATAATAATTTGAAAGTCCACATCAACTGTGTCAAGAGAATACCACATACCACAGTTCATAAGAGTATTTTAAGAAGACGAAATTCATAGTCTGTATATAATTGGAATTCCTGCCTGTTTATCATAAATTCATATATAATGTTATATGAACATGAGAAAAGCGTAGTGCTTTTTGTTAATTGCCTACATCAAATTGCCAAAAAATAGGTGGGGGAGGACAAAATAATATAGTTAGAACATGATGCAAAGTTACATTTCTATCGCAATTACAGAATGATATTAAAAACAGCATTAATGATTTTAGATATTTGGAAGATGGGGAAGTAATTGTGAATGCTGCGTAAATGCGTTAAAAAATGAGACATAGAAACATGAGAAATTGTCTATGTGTGGAAAGAGAGAAACAAAAGGGACAATATGGACTGGTAGAAAAGGAGAGTTAGTTGTGTTTTCCCCCAATCTACTCATGGTTCTACATGGTTAGTGTTTTTATTCCATTCTTTGGAAGATTACTTGGTTTTGTAAATGCAAACCTGTGTGTTAGTGAAAAAAATACAGGGTAGCCCCGAAAGATAAAATTCTTATTAAATATATCTGTTTACAGGTTAACATTTGAGAGGTCAAAACAAAGTCTCTATAAATATTTGTTTAATGGGAGCACTGCTTTGCCTATGTAAACTATAGCTTCTGACAAGTAACGTATTCTATTTTGAGAAAAACTCATTTTGAGTCACTTGTTTCCTAACACACTGTATGTACATTCTGTGTATATATGCTATGTAAAGTTTGCATCATAACAAATTACATGGGGAAGATGAAATAATATATGTAAAGGGTTATTATTTTATTATATACTGCTTGGTTTCTTTTCTTGCAAGTTCCGATGTAAAAATAGTATACTGCCTGGGAATGAATGGATTTTATAATTTTTAAAAAATTTTATTTAATTGAAAGCTTAAAAATGTATTTTTATTACATATATTATTCTATTTAAAAGTATGAAGAATGCAGGAAAGATAAAGATGAGATCAGATGAAATAATTATTTTTTCACATAGGCAACTTTGGCATGATCTTCTAAATCTTAATGTAATTATGATGTAATATTGAGAACGGTATTAAGATCATAATTTCCAATGTAATTCAACAGTAATTTCACAATGTCTTTTTTACTAGAATGTTGGAGCAGATTCTACAATTCAACTCTCTGACCTCACCTCCAAGAGATCGCACAATTATTGATTTTACTATGCCAAATCTCAGCAACGCACTAAAGAATTCTATATAATATTTTAAACCCACATGCATTAAATCACACATATATAAATCCCAGAAAACATTTCTCTAAAACTAAATTTTTCTCAATTTCAGTTATTTCCTGACTCCTACTAGAGTCAAGAATAATTAATTTTATGGGAATTTACAATTCACATTATGGATGCCAAGATGGTATCCCTAAGCAAAATTGTGGAAGGCCAAGTGTATCTCACAGATCAGATAGTCAGTGAAATGTCTGCTAAACTGGATTGTTTTCTTTGACCTTCTCACTTCCTCTCTTCCCTTTTTCAGGACACCCCATGTGCACACATGTATGGATACACGTTTACTCTCCAGCGATTTTGGACTTCTGCTTGGGGAGTCAGGCAGGGTAATTATTTCCCATTAGAGTGCTGGTGACAATGTGTTATCTTTCCTAGGGTGTTAACATGTAAGAGGATCAAAAGAAAAAAGCAGTGCTTAACAGAAAAAAACCTATTTTCTCTTGGTGGAATTTGGGGGTTGACATCTAGATTGAAGGAGGCAAGAATTTATACACACATTGTTTAATCCACCCACTTACAAGCATAGGCATGCATTACAAAGTAAGTTTATTTCAGTAAGAGAATATATGTCTAGATTTTTTTTACCTTAGTCCTCTCCAGATTTTTTAATACAACAGGACTCTATTAATGATGGTTGATAAAATCATGTAGACTTTTCCCTTTTCTCTTTTCTTAGTGAATGACATAATAGACACAGATATCCCATGTATTCAGAAGCTTTCAACAGCTCATCTGAAAATCCTCGAAGAAAAATAATTTAAAACTAAAGTTTCTCTACTTGCGTTCACACAGCAACAGATATGCCACATCACTATCAAATCTGAGGCTTGAAATACCCAGTTTAGCAGTTTTCAGTGATTAAATTAGTAACAGAAATCTTCCATTTGAGTTTTTCTATTCAGTAGATACAGATTCTGATTTAGCTAGGCTTGGGGGACTATTTAAAAGGTTGACTCTACATGAAACGAAAATTGATAGTGAATTTAGATTTTTAAAAATTAGTAAAATTGAGGGTTCTGTTTAGTCAGAATATATGATTGGAATTTTCATATTTTATGTGAACACTTTGGCTTTGTGCAGCCACATCCTTCAACTTTTGCTCCCTGAATTGATAATTACTTGACTGCCTATTCTTCAATGGTCCGACATAAGTCAACAGAAGCATTGAAGCTAAACTTGAAAGCGTATACATTAAAGCAAAACTTCTTTTTCTATTCAGTAGTTAGATTATATCATCTGGGTTTTCTTGCCCATCTTTCTTCACCCTTTCCTAGTATTTCTTCATAATAAGAGTGTATCTGCAATGAGCTTTTTTTTTTCTGTCTCCAAACTTGGGATATCTACTGTATAAAAGAAGCTAAGAACATATTAAGTGGTATGCTTTAAGTAAATTGTGTTTCAAAAATCTATGGCCAGAGTACACTCCGGATGGTAAAACTAGAAAATATTCAGTTTGCAGAAATGTTAATGTCAAATGATAGTTGTGAGATATATATTTATATATATGCATCTCTTCTGACAAACATTACAGAAAATTACTGAGCTTAAAAGAACCTGCTAGAAGGGAGTTTGATGGCAAAGTTTTGACTCTTTTATGAAGTAGCATGCTGTAACCAAAGAAATGTAAGTTTTTTATCATTGCTAACTTACAGACAGTAAAATGAGATGATGAGGTAAAACTCTGGTGTATCATCTATGGTCCTCTTTGGTCCCAGCTCTCAGTGTCTCTTGTGAGACTTAAACAACAAATGTTTCCTTATGTACTCTAACCAACAGCCCATGACGAACACCTTAGTTTACATACGTGTCAGGAAACCGTCAAGTGCTGCTTTCAAAGAGGTATATGACCACCCAACAATTAGCAGGCTTCTGTTTTTCTTTCACAGCTCTTTAGGGCAGAGGCTTACTTTAAATTTTTAAATTACATGCTTTCCCACTAAACATGACATATTTCATAAATTCTTCATCCAGCAGTGGTGGCAAAATCATAGTTAGTAGTATTGGACACTCCAGACATCACAAAGAAGAACATCACCATGATTTAAGCATTTAAGTTACGGTTTCCTCTGTGAGAAAAATCTATGGAAGGCAAAAACAAACTAAAATTCCCCCAACTCCCAAAAGTAATCAAAATATCAATCTTGATGATGTACGTAGCCTATTATGGGTGCATGAATGAATGAATGAATGAATGAGTGAATGAGTGAATGAAGGCAAGCCATATGAAAGATACAGACTAAACTCTGAAAGGCTATTCTATACTGGAATGAATTGGGAAAAGTGTTAAATCAAGGAAGTTTCATTTAGGCTACTTAGGCGCTGTTTAGTAAACATCCCTGTTCTTTTTTAGGTATCTTTCAAAGTCGATTTTAAAATAAACTGTACCTTGGAAATAGCAGATATTGGTCAATTGGTCAATTGGTGAATGTATTCTTTGTTGATCTGTTCTCATTTTCCTTCCTATATATGCTTTTCTAGAACTTCCCCTCTGGCAAGGCCTAAGCAGCAAAAATCTTTGTCTTTTCCAAGAGAAGAGGGTGGATATATAGGGAATGAGTCTGGTATTTCAGAGATCCCTAGTACACCCAAACCTCCCCCCCTGAGATCCAACCAGCAGCCTGTTGCATGTTAACTTTGGGTCCTCCCTTGGGAACACAGAAGTTATCTGTGTTGGTGCTGATTTCCTGGATAAACTACAAGAACAGAACAGAAAAAGTTTTCCTGTAAAAGAGAGGTGGAAAGATCACTAGAAGTGCGGAATGAGCTCTGTCTGGTATCTGATGGAGTAAAGAATTGGGTGGGGGGAAATGAGAAGGACCAATGGCAATACTGAAGTAAATGTGACTCTCGCTGTCCCTGAAATCTCAGAAAATTCCCCTTCACCCTAACACACCTTGCCCTTTCTCACCAAAGACGGTGAGTTGTTTGATGAGGGCGAAATGAACCTTAAAACCTAGAAACAGGCTCCTGCATGGAGCGCGTGGGAGGCCCCGGGGCTCGCAAGGGCATACTCGAAGAGCCCTCTCTCCGGTTCAGGGCTCCAGACCACCCAAACGCGTGTAACACGGCCAGCCGGAGCGGCACAGGTCGCAAGAGGAGTCTGGGGCACGGGCGGGCATGGACCCGCTCCTCTTCCCGCGCGAACCGCCAGGTCTTCCACAGCCCGCCTCCTGAAACCCCCGGGAGGAGCGTCGCCAGCCGGCCACCCCACCGACATGCGCACCTCCAACCCTGCTTGGGAGGCGGCTGCCAGATTGCCAGCCCCGCTGTGGCGCCCGCGCCCCTCCGGAGCTTGGGTAAGTAAGAAGCTCAGTGGCCCGTGGGGTTGTTGGTTTGAAACGAAGCAAGTTAAGTACACCTGGGAGCTACCAGGCTGACACTCGACAGCCAGGTGACCGTCCGCAGCGCAATCTCCTGGCCACGTTCCCGCTCTTCCTGAATACCTCACAGGCCCGGCTGTGGGTCTGTCTTTTGGATTAACCCCTGCTGGACGAACGATCTGGCCCTACCGAGGAAGAGCCTCAAAGAGATCGCCCCAGTTCCGCACACACCCCCAAATCCTCTCTCCCCTCAGCTACCTAGAGGCAGTGAGAGGAATCAGAAGAGCGCTAGTGATGGTCTGGAAACGCAGATGGGGGTGGAAGGAAAAGAGGCGATGGGAAGAGTGGAAGAAGAGAGAGCTAAAGAGAAAACTCAGAAAGAAAACGTAAAACTTTGCTTTAAAAAAAACTTACACGATGTGCACCTGTAAGGAATTGAACGTCCTTTGGGTTTCTTCCAAAATAAAGAACTTTTCCTTAATTGTCCTTGGGGACCAAAGGCTGGCCACTTCCTAACAAGGTGCTGTCATGGTCTCAACATACTAAACGTTGCAAACCCAACTCTGAAATTAATCAAATGTCCATCACCTATCTTTCTCTAAACGTGTCCAGTTTTCCAGATCACTGTCTTCTTCCAAGGAGGGGATGTCTGGTCTCCCCTAGAATATACGTAGATATTCTAATGCATATAATGTGCAAATATGTATATACAATAGACACAAACACGGATACATAAATGTATAATATATATTACTCTGGGGTTTATGGTGGCAGTTGGAGGGGCGGCATGTGAGATTTGATTCTTCTAAAATAACTGTTCACTTATGGGCAAGGAATAGGGATGCACTTTGATACCTCTTGAAAAAATGCTTGCCTGGTAAACAGAAGCAGGAGGTAAACAGGAACCAAACGAGCAGAAAGAAGATTTTTGTTTTTTCTCCAGGCACAGACTGGAGGCTCCTCTTTGGGACCCCGGCAAACTGGAAACAAGGTCTACCTGTCTTGTGCACCAGCCTCTGGTAGCCTACACCTCAGGAATCGCCATTCCTCATACCCGCGAGAGGGGTGCGCGTGTGCGTGCCATATAGACGCATCTCCACCCAACCCGCCCGGCCGTTTCGAGGGCCAGCTGGGTCCCAGCGGCCAGGGTTCCAGAAGGTGCTCCCGTGGGCCAGGGAATAACCGCTGTCCTTCCCGAATCCCCCACTGCCCGCTTAGGACGCGCTTGGCCAGGAGAGCGAGCAACTTACTTAACATATTGGCTTCATGGGAGCCATTGACTTTGCCATCCGGGTAGATCTGCAGATGGAAACCGATGCCCACTCTGCAGTAGAGGCTGCCGGTCCGGCGCCCCGAGGGGCTCCACTGGAAACTGCTCTGCTCCAAGCCGCTTCCTTGGTTGCCCAGAGAAGCCCCGGGGGAGGAGGAGACGGAGGAAGAAGAGGAAGACGTCGTGCCACTGCTGCTCCGGCTGCTGCTGGCGCCCCCCGGGTTCCGACCGGCGGCAGCGGGTCCGGGTTGCCCTTTGGGGGCTAGGTGCTTCTCCCCTTGAGCCCAGGCGCTGAGGATTAGGTGGCTGAGGAAGAGGAGGAGGAGGAAGGACAAGCTCATTCTTCCAGCCGCGGGGTTTCTAAGTGCATCTTGTAGGGCTGGTTCTGGGCTCCGTAGCCCCCGCGCGGCTGCGTGCCTCTGGCGCTGCCCCCCTCGCCGCACCGGGTGGACATAGCCTCGGGGAAGAGAGGGAGGGAGAGAGAGAGGCCACTCGAACGGATCTCGGCGCGGGTGCTGGGATATTTATAACGCCAGTGATCTCACTGCTTGGTGCACGCCTGCAAAGCTTCCCCTCACCCGCCGCTTTGTGTACTCTCTGGCCGGTGCGGGGAGGGAGCCTCGCGGTCCCGGGGGCGGGGGGTGTGGAGGAGGGAGGAGATGGGAGAGAGTGAGTGGGAGGAGAAGCCGGGAGGAGAGGCGCTGCACCCCGACGCTGGGCACGCGCAGACCAGGGCCACGCACCCCAGCAGTTCTCACGCGCCACACAGCCGGCTACCCTCCCACCAGAGCAAACGCTGCGCGGAATTGAGCTCGGCGCGAGCGTTTGAGTCCTCCAGGGGCAGCAACCGAGATGGGGGGTCTAAACGTGGAAGTGAGTTCGCGTCCTCGCCAACCTCCGCTGCACGCCTGCGTCCCAGCAACGCACTCTTGCCCACCCAGGACCCAATTTCCAGGGTCCCTTCCCCTCGCCCAGCAGACCCCGCAAGCACAACCCCAGCCCCGGGAATCCCTCGGGAACGAAGTCCGGCTGAGAGATTCCCAGCGCTTCAAAGTGCTTGCAGCCGGGAACCAAACCAGGATTCGCAGTCCAACTTGGGAAGCCTTTGGTGTGGCGCGGCAGGAGGAGAAGGCTGTTGTTGTTTGTTGTTGTCTCTGATTTATTAAACAGCTAAGGAGTGGGTTTATTCGGCATTTAGAGAGCCACTTTGAGCCATTAGGCCACGATTCGAGCCACTTTCCTATTGGAAACTCTGGGTTGCGCTAAACATTATGCCGAATTTGTTTTTCCTTACGGGAAGCTTTCGGTCTGTGTCCGGGAGGGTGAGCGCACACGCACACCGCGCTCGGAGCGGGGCATGAGGGGCAAGTCTGGGCACCAGCACATGTGGCTGACTGTCCAGTTGTCCTCTCTCACCCCAGGATCCTCTTGGCAGGAAGGATTAGCTAAGGGCTCGCTTCGGCTTACTCAGAGCTGCAGTTGACTGAAGGACCGACCCCAATGAATGATTAATGATGCGCGCGCTGGGTTTCAGGAAACCTGAGAACCGAGAATTCCCGTGTATGCAATGCTCCTACTGTCATTTATCTGAGAAATATACCTGACTTGCATTCTTGTAATATTTCTGTCTGAAAACATATTTGGAGCTTTAAACTACACTCTGATACATTATTCATTGGTCATTTTAATGAAAAGGCTGTAATTTTGACCAATAAGGTCAATTGACAGAAGCCAAGGTTGATGTTAAGATATAGCTTTATCCATTACTGAATACCCATTTAAGAGTTCCTGTCTCAATAATGAAAAGCTTATAAAATGCATATCGATTTTTCAGGATTGGAAATATTCCATGACTACAATACTTAAGATCAAGGCAGCTATAAAACAGAAAGTCACCTGTACAGTTCAGTGAAGCCACTGTGGGGGAGAGAGGTCATATCACACATGGATGTGCAGAACTTGGACACATGCCCCTGATACACTACGTAAGATGCTATCCTGGACTGAACACCCCTTCTCTTTACACTGTTCTAGCCTCAGGCTCTGTACTTCTGGCTTTAACTAGTGTGGGCAGGCAGACCCTTACAAGGCAATCCTGAAAGTGGACACTGAGAACAGACAGCAGTCCCTCAGAACAGTGTCCCTGACTGAAGTTGTCTCTTTCCTGAGTGAATGATTGTGGGATGCTAACCTAGGCACTGTGCCTTCTGCAGGTGATGCCCTTGGTTCGGTGACAAAGCTGTCAGAGTTAAAGGCCCATAGGTAGGTGCCACTGGATGCCATCAGTAAGTCCCCTTTCGTGTCACACGGTCTATCCCATGCCTCATGGGGCACAGATTTTCCAAACAAATCCAGTTTCTCCTCTTCCTCTTCCCTAGGAGTCTGCTGAAGGGGCAGGAGTGGCTCCTGCCCCAGACTCACTATCAGCCTCTTCCCCAAACTTGGGAAGCCACAGACCACTTGGCTGAGCTTCTGGAGGCTGAGATTTGGCCCCTTGTCTTTTTCCCTTCTTTCAGCTTCTCAAGTCACACCCCCACTGAAACAACCGTTTTTTTTTTTTGTATCCTTCTCTTCAGCTGCAAGAGTCCAGAGAGGACCAAACTTTTGTCTAGAGATGACCTAGGAAGGCCAAGACATCTGCCTGGGTTTTAGTCCACCTCGACCTGAAGGCTGGCTAGGTGCACTTAGGCTTCCTCTGGGATCCGAGGGGAAGACTTTAGGAAGAGCCGAGTATTCACTAAGACAAGAGAAGTGACCAGCTCTTGTGGGCAGGGATTGAATTTGGCAAACCGGACCCCAGGTTCCTTTTCAACTCAGATACTGGGGCGGGGGGCGGGGAGCGGGGGGAGTACTGTGTGCTTAGAACAGAATCCTCGTGGTGTGCGCAAGGAAGTAGGGTGGAGCCCGCTAAACTTTTAAAATCTATAACAAGAGAGTTAAACGTGTATTTGGTTACTAAAAAAAAAACCCTGCAGAAGCTGAACAGTGAAAGAAGACAGTGCACGTGTTTCGCGCGCGAAGCCTGCAAGCCTGCTCCCTCCGCAGCTTAGCAGAGGCTGGAACGGTCGCCCTGCGCTCCCCGGCTGCCCGCCCTGACCCGCGCCCTGCCTAACTCACTGCGCAGCGGGTCCCGCTGAACCTCTGCTCACCGCAACTGTGCAGTCGGAAAAATTCTCATTTCACCTTCTCGGCTAACCCAGGCTATATACGCCCCTAAACTTCACTCAAAGAGAGCGTGAGCCACTTTTCTCTGGTTACTTCCGGGATCATCGAAAGCCCCCCCCC